>NC_054371.1:65017381-65317381 GCF_017654675.1 Xenopus laevis | reverse complement strand
ACAGGTGGCTAAAAATCCAGCGCTTATTATGTATTGCCAAGGTATCATTGCTTCTGGATCAATAATGTTGAATAGAAGTCTGTGAAAGATGAGACAGAGCAACATCGCTGCATGATAAAGGCAACAGGAACACAAACCAACGTTGGTTTGATTTTGCATAAAATTGTTATATTAAAAGGGTTTGGAATAAAATATTACCTTTGAATAACAGCAGGTGCCATTGTGCATAGATGAAGCAAAGTTTTACTATGGGCTTTATATTTCATCACTATATAAGCCATCTGCTTCCAAGGCGTTAAGGGAATGAACGAGAGACTTGCAGTTCAATCTGACTTTCTCACTGAGCTGTAGGAATTGTGTTTCAGGATGATAAATTTCTTAGCCCTTTCAGAGGTGGACAGATGTGCAGGGGCAGGGTGTAAGCCAAGAATTTAAGCGCTGTATTTAAATTATTAATTTCCCATTTCATCAATTTTGCTTTTTAAATCAGGGAATGCAAAATGCGGTCCCGGGCATATAACCATAGCAATCATCAATCGGATGACATTTGTGTTTTAGTATTTAGGAGTCAAGACACATAAAGTATTTATTTACAACTTCTAAACAATACAAAGTAGTGCAATGTCAGTGGAATTCTACTTCTATATATGTAGAGGGTTAGGCATCTCCATGGGCAGTTTCCCCCTGTAGTTTGGAAACCTAAAGTGGTCCTTAGTGAGCCCTGGGTGTAAGACCCTTTCCTGAATGTTATCAGTAATCTGATCATGCCCAGTCTTCAATATAATCTGAAACCCTCAAGGCCTTTTTTGCTGTACAGTCATTATTTATGAATAACTATGTTACCTAAAAGTGGTCCTCTCAGCATCTGATCTGAAATTATAAGATGCAAACTTTTCAGCCTTTCATGTACAAATACCGACCTACTCAATGGCATTGCAATGGAACTGTATCTTCATTGCTGCTCATTGCTGTGGAAGTGTGTGAAAGAGCATTTATATTTGGAGTTCAGACTTCACCTGGTTATATATTTTCTATGGAACTTAGATCATCTTGCAGTCTTTAATCATGTATGAGAAAGGTTTTCTGAACGCTCCTGGAGACCTTTTGATTTGACTGTGAGTCTGCTTCTGCTCAGGAGTATTTTAAGTTGAACCCTTTATACATAGAAGGCAATTAATTCATATTATGATGAGCAAATCCACCAAACTGTCTTATTAGCATTTCTATTCCATGCCTAGCTACAGTATATCTTTGTTAAATGAGAATATATAATTTTTTTTACCAGATTCAACCGATACACAGTAACCTTATAAACCATCCTTATCCTTACTCTTTGTATTTGAATGTTTGAGGAAGATGCATCATCCAAGCTAGAGTAAAGTAGTAAATAAAACGCTGTATTATGCTGTATCATTTAATTAACATACTTAGCTAATTAATCAACAACATACAATTAATGCAACATAAAACTGAAAATGTTGGACAATGCTGGACAATGCACTGCCAAGTCCAGTTTGGTCCAAACAGCGTTTGTTGTGCTGCACACCCCATGCCAATGGCACTTAAGCTGCAACTTTTGCAGAAGGAATGAAACATCGCCCATACAGTGTGAAGAAGTTTTCTTATTGGTAAAACTGTTTACACTTTGCTTATGGCTAGTAAATGAGTCCTTGATGATTCTACTTGTGTTCCAAAGCTTTTGTTTTAATTTATTTTAAATGATCATCTGATATTTTTGTGGCACCCTTTTTAACATTTTTAGAGAGAAAAACAGTGTTGATAGTGCCTGAAATTCACAATTTGAAAAACTGTTTTGCGAATATTTTCTTTGCCACCAAAGATGTGGCAAAATTTAAACGGATAGTGTGCAAATAAATATATATTCGCAATTTGTCATATAGCTCTTATAGACATTCGCAATGTGAAAAACAAATTCGCAAATCTGTTTGCACACTCTTATTCAGCTTTATAAAGACTTTATAAATAACCCCCAGCGACAGTAAAAGACAGGACAGCAGGTAAGTGTCTCCCAGAATACTCCATGAGATTCAGCAGATGTAAAGAATAACGGGAGTGTCTTCATTTAGTCTGGAAAGGTCAGTGCAGGGCTTGACTGGCCATCCATCAATGGTGGAAAATAGGAGGAGCAAAAGGAAATACAAAAAGCGGAGAAGGGGCATGTGCAGTTTTTAGATGAGCAAAAAAAAACACTAAGAGATAACGAGATAACCATTTAATATTCCTGCTCAAAAACTCAGTTTTCTTATATATGCAGACTGACAGCAGCACCGGGCCAGGCGCTCTAGGCAACCTGGTTAGTCGCTCATCACCTCCCACCCCCTGATGCACGCAGGCTAGTGGTAGGAGGCAGAGATAGTATGTGCTTGGCACCCCCCCCCCCAAGCTTTGCACCTTCGGCATATGCCTTCTCTACTTACCCCTAGTTCTGGCCCTGTCTGACCAAACTGTTGAACCAAACTGTTGTGGTACCAAAGGAATGAACTTTAATTTGTATGTTGTTTATATTATGTTACTGAAAGTAATTTTGTAAAGAACTCTGATGTGAATAAAACATAGGCAAATACTTTCCTGAAGTTACCAAGGGTGTTGCTGTCTTTTTCTTGGGAAATGTATTGCAATTTCTGCCATTAGAGTCAATCTCCATCCAGATATAACCTTGTATTTGCCATTATCAACTCCAAACCTTCTTTTAATACAAAAATGCAACTGTTTTATTGCAATAAAGGCATGCTCCTGACAGTTCTGATGCGTTTAGAAATTCAAATAAAAGTATTGTTTTGTTTTTCAGGGGCTAGGTCAAACCATACTGTATCTTAAAGTACCTTCATTTTTGAAAGTGAAGATGGAAATAATTTTCCCAGGTCAGTGGCCCGTCTCCTGGGCAGAGAAAGGAAATGTGCATGTGCGTGTGTTATTTATTGATTTTTGAATGTGTGCTGCCTTCAGCACTTAGGTGTTACCAGCGGCGAGATAATAATTTAAATCACTCGGGCATATCCCATGATGTATGTGCCACAAGATTCAAGAGACGTTGAGAATTGTATTATTTACTCCTCTGTCTCTTTGATCTGAACCTTCCTCAACTTATGCATATAAATTTGTTTGTTTCTCACCTTTGCTCCCCTTTCCTTTTGGATACTTTCTTTCTCTGCACAACTCCTTTACTCATTGTACTCTGTTTCTGTTTCATGTTTCTTCCAGTCCTCTCTGGCCTGCCTTGATTATACGACATGAACAGATGGGAAAGGGCTTGTCTCCTGCAGGCATGGTTTTGATTAGTAGGCAGATCTGTCCTTCTGTGCTTTTTAGCACTTGGAACTTAAAATAATGATTTCAGATATCAAAGCTTTTTGCCATTTTTATGTTATTATTTGAGGCTTTGCATGTTAAAGAAGCAGTTCTCACCAACGATCATTCATTCATTGAATAAATAACAGTATATAAATTCTCAAAAATACATTGTTTATTAGATAGCTGACCATATATCCACAAACAAAAACATAATGTAGTATTTTGAGGGTAAATTGCATCCTTCTAAACAGTTTGCCAACACTTTGTGCTTCTGCACAATTGTCTAGGAGGTCAGCCGTGATGTAATGTGAATCAGTGAGTTAAACTGAACACTAAAGCTACCTCTGTTCAGTGTCGTATGCAATTAAGTAGCCATATATAGGTCAAATCGGGAACTCCATTACATGCAGGGGAAACTTTTTTAATAACGCCATTAAAAATTCCAATCTACAGGACTAGATGATTAAACTTATACATAAAATAAAACAATATAAATTCCAAAGCATTTCATGCTGATGTGAAACATTTCGGGCTTCATAGTATTTTTTATTGACATTATCAATGATGATTATTATTATCTATTTCATGGTATTTATATTGTGTCAACACATTTCCTCAGGGCTTTACAGATATGCAGAACATCATTCAACTCAGTCCCTGCCTCAGTAGAGCTTACAAAGCAAGGTCCTATCACATTCACAAAAAATAGGAACAACTTTATCAGGAACCTGCTTGTATGTTGGGAGGAAACTTGAGGACCCAGTGAAAACCCACATAATATGGGGAAAATACACAAACTCTTGCTACCCACCCTGCTGCTCAATTTTGTACAGACCTTGCTTTGTGCATGGGAACAGTATTGTGCTGAAACAGGAATAAACCTTCTCCAAATTGTCAAAAATTTCATTGCTGTATCTTGAGCTTTGCTTTCATTGGAACAAGGGGCCTTATCCCAAAGCATGGAAAGTAGAATCAAAATATATCAACAAACTTTACTGTCATCATTATGCATTCAGTCAAGTGTTGTTCTCTATTTATGTGGATATTTATATGGCATATTACACTCATTATGGCTTGTTTCTGTAGATCTGATTATGAATACTTTGGTTTTTTTGTACCCTAATGGGTTAATTGTTTCATAGTTGTATGTAGTGAGATATAAAATGTATGGGAACTGCAGGAGGCACTATGGCCTCTATGGCTATCTATTGCCATAAAATGCATCAGCCCTGATCCACTCCCTGCCGACTCATGCTGACAAATGTGAACAAAGGTAATTAATTTTATGGATACAGATTTCATTTATTTGTCTACAAATTTGTCTTTATATTTTTGGCAGTGTTTTCAGGGCCTTCAGAGAGTGCAGTGGATCACAGAATGACAGTAGAGGCAGATGTTAAGACGTTTTCTACTTTGCTCCTCCTGATTCAAACCAGGACAAAACAGACAAATCTGTATAGGCTCCTGGTCGACCTAAGAAGGGAGATTAGTTGTGGAGGCTCAGGCATAACCCAAGAGACTTGTGGAAAGAACTTCTCAAAATGCCTTTTCTCTAGACAATTGAATTATGTCCTCAAGGTTGCTGGACACTACAGCCCTGGCTAACTTATTCTTCAGTTGTAGGCAGAGACGTATAAGAGCACAGCAGAGGTAGATGCATAGTGAAAGTCTCCATTTGTGGCATAGAGAGCTATGGGTCAGACAGGCCAAGGGTCAGGGATGGTGGAAGATATAAACAAGGAACAGGCAGAAGTCAACCCAGGAAGTCCAAGTGCAGAAGGGAAAATCCAAGGGTTGAGTTAGGAAACAAGTCAAGGTTAGCAAGTCATTAGCAGATACTTGAATACAACAGAAAGACACAGGAGCAGCAAAAAACAATGTCATGTTCCCTGTGTCATCCATATGTCATGATGCATGCAACGTCATCATCCATGTGTCATTGTGTCACGAGGCACAGTGGAATTTAGCCCAAGGGCCTCGACACATGTAATGTATCTACTGCAATTCAGTAAAAAGCCAAATTTGCTCCACAAAAGATAATGCATACCTTGTATGACATGGGCAGAGTCAAGTTTTCGACCCTTCCTCCCACCATCAATCACCCCTTGAATTTAAACATACCAGTCAACTTTATGGGTTGAAAAAAACAGCCAATTCTATTAAATACAAGTTAACCATCATATAAATTTTGCAAACATAACCAACTTTATAATATACCAACTAGAGCTCCTCCACTAGCCGCTAGAGGCTGCTTTTATATATCCTGTTCCTTAAAATACCATAAACCATGAGGCAAGATCCCTTTCCTTTAACCCCTCCCCTTTTAACACTGGCTGATATATAGTGATGGACGAATTTCTCACGTTTAGCCGTAAAAATTCTTGAATTTCCTGTGAAACGGCAAAAAACGTGCGAAATTCTCATCAATTTTGACGGCGGCATTAAAGTCAATGGGTGTCCGAATAGTGTTGACGCATGGCGGTTTTGGTGCAAGCAACATTTCCAACGTGCGTCCAAATTTTTTGATGCTGGCAAATTTTGACCGGAGTTTCACGAATTTATTCGCTTTCACAATTAGCTGTGACTATTAGTTCAAAACCCTCCTTGCTACCATCACCCCTACTAAGGGAGGGAGGGTGGGGGCTGCAAAGGTAAAATGGTGACTGACTCCTATTCTATCCCTTTCACTCTCTTTCCCCTGTCTCCAACCAATCACCTTCTATACTACATTTCCCACAACCACTTAACATCTTGTGGCTCTCTTCATAGCACCTGTCATGGCCCCGTCTCATTCACTTCCTTAAAGCCTCCCAGGGCACCCTTTAGAGAAGGTCAATGTTTTCAACAGATGCATATACATTATGCTATTCACCTAATACCCAAGGAAATATTAGACTGCAATTTGAACCTTCTAGCCTGGCACTAGTATTCAAATAAATATGGCAGATTTCAAAAGATATGATTTTTTATACTGCAATAGAAATGGGCAGATTAATAAATGCCAGGGGTCATTATCTGCAATTAGATTTTTCTATGAAATGTACGAAGTTGTTTTGCTTCAGTAAATATGCCTCATATTTTAAATCTACTTTTCATTATAATACATAAGTACAGCTCAGCCCCAGACTACAATGACTGCCCTAGAACACATCTTAGAGCCAATTAATATATTTGCATTGTAAAGTTAATTCTCAAGCTGGAAGCTGCCAGAAGCTGTATCAGTGCTTTGTAGATTTTGGATTCAGACTTCATTAATAACCAGCACCTTTTCTCTGAATATCTTCAGTGGGTGGTTTCTGATTTATGTGCCATTTTTTTAACTCACTTCTCTACATACCATACATTTCAAACCTCTTCAGCAGTGTTATCAGAGACTTACAGCCTGTGTTCCTAACTTATACCTGATTCCTTTTCATTATGACATTATGCTAGAGCTGAGAGACCTATCCACATGCCTAGGATTTATTTATAATGGATTTCATTTTTTTTCTATGACATTGAAAGAACTTAACCCCTTCCTTTGCCAGTCTAATGTAGAAATGTATACAAACTCTCATTCTTTAAGATCCCATGACCTGGGCATCACCATCATTCAGTCCACTAACGTGACTAGCAAATCTAAATGCATAACAACATCTTTATTGTTATCACAACAGTGTAAAAATATCAGGCAATGGTAAATACAAGTGCTAACAGTTCACAATAAACATTATCATATAGAAAGTTAATATAAATCCCAAACCCCTGTCAGTCTGCCCTTCCATAGACTGAACAGAAATCTCCTCTAACTGCAGTTTTCCCTCATTTATCACTGATTATGCACTTATATGGAGTGCATAATGTATTTCCCTGATATTAAACCATTTTTTTCTGGGGGTTCCATTGCATATCCAGGAGCCACTAGCACTTAGACAGCTAGCAAAATAACAAACTAAAATAGCAGCTTTTCTAGGGATAGTAGGTGAGGATATTTCTCTAAATTATTCAAACCTAAAATGGTGGCCTACTTTTACTCTCTCACTCTTACATGAAATGTTTCTTCCAACCATACCCCAATTTTAAACCTCCCTTAATTACAAACTCATTTTGCCCAATATATGGCTGGGCCCAGGTCATGCAGCCCCATCTCCAACCTTGCTGCTATCCCTGGCTCACATTACTATATCCCTTCAGTTTGCCCCCCATTCCTTAATCAAACCCTTTTTCTATCCCTTGCATGTAGGGACCTCTAATCCTATTCATCTCGGTAAACCCCTTTTTTTGTAAGATACTTGTTCATTATAAATTAATGTAAAGCCCTTGATAATTTGCTGCCTCTATATACATACAGGGGCAAATTTACTTAAGGTCGAATATCGAGGGTTAATTAACCTTTGATATTCGACTGCCGAATTGAAATCCTTCGACTTCGAATATAGAAATCGAAGGATTTACCGCAATTAGGATTTTAATCCATCGATCGAACGATTTTTCTTCAAGCTAAAAAAGATAGCATAGCCTATGGTGACCTTCCCCATAGGCTAACATTGACTTCGGTAGCTTTTAGGTGGCGAACTAGGGGGTCGAAGTTTACGGTCGAATAGTCGAACGATTTTTAGTTCGAATCGAACGATTTGAAGTCGAAGTCGTAGTCAAAGTAGCCCATTCGATGGTCGAAGTAGCCAAAAAAACTATTCGAAATTCGAAGTTTTTTTTCCTCTATTCCTTCACTCGAGCTAAGTAAATGGGCCCCACAGTATATAAAAGATGATGACTTTTGTCTGTAGGAAATGTATGAATATTCACTTATTATTGTGGTTATTAACATGCATCTGTGTGTTCATTATAAACTAGTTCTCTGGAGACTGAACAGCACAAAGAATATGTGCATTATACTTATTTATTTAACTTTGACTTTGTATCAGATAATAAAACTAATAACTTGGAATGAGAATTCTAGATGATAGCATTGTGCAGGTTTCAATGTACAAGGAGAAAAGAAAAATATATTTGTAATTCCATGCATGATGTAATAATATAATTAATACTTTATCTGTGCGATCTCTAATTTGATTTTTGTCCTGTGTGAAACGAATGATTATTTATTCCCAGCCATTTCCTTAACAGGCACAATATGAGAAATATTAACCATAGTTCACATTTCAAGCACAAGCCATTTAATTTGACATTTTTTCTATGATGAATAAGCAAACAAAATAGAGGTCATTCTTGACCTAGGGGGTGGGTATTGTTTTCTGCAGTGTCCATACCTTATCTGAGCCCAGAATCAGGATTAGAACCAAGGGGTAAAATAGTGTCTTTTTATGGAGAGGAGAAGTGTAGAAATATAAAGTATGGGTTAAGGCAGGCATGAACTGGCAATCTGTGGGTTCTGGCAAATGCCAGAGGAGCTGTCATAAGGTGCCATAGATAGTCAGTATTTAGTGGGCTGGTGGGGGCTGTTTGGGCCTCTGTGTGGGCTGTTTGGGCTACTGTGTACCTAAAATGCCAGGGTCTATTTTAATTCTCAGTCCGGACCTGGGTTAAGGAGTATGTTCTAAGAGGGGGTTGTTATAAGAGATAAGACTGGGACACAACTGGGACAATGGCTCTTGATCCACATTATTGGAACTGGAAACCACCCAAAGCAAGAGGAACTATCTTACACCAATGAAGAGAGGCCCGGAGGCCAACATTCCTCCCAGTAATTCCATTAACCCTTTGAACTCTAAAGAAATCATCAGCTGCACTGGAAGAAACAGTCATTCTGATGAAGGGGCGTGCCCCTAAAACGTTGCTCCGCAATAAACAAGCAGGGCTTGGCCCGCTTGCATTAAGTCCTGAGTGCAGGTAATTTTCTTCCTTACCCAAGTTGTACTGCAGTGTAAAAATACCTGATGGTTTAGCAGTCAGGACGCCCACCGCATCTTCCTTCTTCATGCGCCGATGTGCAAATTACGCAGCTCACTCTGTTTCTGAGTTTTGGCATGACAGCAGGACTGGATTTCACCCCGGGGGCGCCCAGAGACCATCATCCTCTGGCGCCCCCTCGCGCATAAGGAATTGTGCACATATGCATCCTTTTCGTAACGGATCGCTAAGTACTAGAAGTGACCTTGACTACTCTCTTTACTCCTGATTTGGTGCTGTTCTGCCCGATTGGTATTGACCGGCTTGCCCCATGACCATGCTCCTTGTTCCCCGTTCCTCCTGCTAACTTTTGGTTCCCTTGCCTGCCCAGAACTCTCTCCCTGGTCCTCTCACTTTAAGACATGGTGACATCCGAGTAGCAGAAGGTTCCTCCCTAGGATAAAGGCATTTGTTATAGGTGAAAGCGTGAGCTGAGGCTAGGACGTTGGGGTTTGTTCTGGCTTTGGGACACCATTTGTAACATGCAGTATACCAGGCTTCCTGTGGCTTGGCTACACATGGACTATCTGTGGGGTATTCTAGGTAAATCCTGCTAGTTGTGGGCCCTGTTATGAACTTATGTCTAAAATGGTACCAATATCTGGTGCTAATTCCTAAATAAAATCACTAGAAAATCTTATCCCTGACCACTTAGTTCTCTTGCCTGATAAAAATACTGTATTATGGTTTATGGGTCAAGAAGGTCTGTTACAAATTTGGTGTGCAGCAGTGGAATATGTGCAAGTTTGTTGAATGCATAAATTTTAAAGATTGTGTTATGGCTTACTACCAGACGAAAGGAACAGTTGTGACTGCAGGGAGATCCTGAGAGGGGGGGTACAGGTGACTGTCAATGAATGCAAAATCCCAGATGACCTGAGATGCATGTGAAATCCCAGGTCACTGTTGTAGATTCTAAAATCTATTGCAAATAAGTGGTTAGACATCACACTTTGTGACTTATTTATTGTTGCTCTGTAATTTTTACTGATGTAAAAATGTGGTATTGTTAAAGGGGAACTCCACAAAAACTTAACCTTTTTGAAAAGTAAACTTTGCAATACACATCAATTAAATATGCAGATTTTTCATGATTTTTAATGGTTTCTGACAGTTCCCTAAGCCTAGCCCCCTGCTCTTCTGTTGATCTGTCAGACTACTTTGCTGAGCTGGCTGACTACTGTTACTTTGTATCAACAGCCAGCTGTCCTCAGTCTGCATCCTCCAAACCCCACAATTCCCTGCACACATGATTTCAGTAAGAAATGGAACACCACAGTGCAATGCATTGCACTACAATGTAGTTCCTGCATGCTATGGAGAAGTTGTTACAATTTGTAACATCAGTGTTTTAGCCCCTCCTTCCCTGCAAGGATTTCAAATGATGCAGAAAGAGAACTTTAACCCAGCTGGATTTCAGCATAGAAAATGGCATTTATTCATACTTTTTGAAGGAACCAGTAACTGTGATGGGTATATTAGGGTTTTCTCTGCTATGTGGGCCTCTTTATCAAATTATGGTTTGGAAGCCGGAGTTCCCCTTTAACGATTTTAGCAATATATTTTTTGCAATATATTTTACACCCTGAAATTATGTGTTTCAGGGTGGAAACTTAGTTAATCCTTTCTTCTTACATGCAGTTTGCAAGGAGTAAGAATTCAGATGGGTGATAGAGCTCAGAGCTGTTGCTGAGCAGCACTAAGGCCCCATTAAACAGAATGATGTTGAAAACTGCTCAAAGCTATCAAAAAATTATGTCACACTGGCACAAGTAAAAACAATGCCTGACCATCAGGAGCATAGATCAAAACAAAAAAACAAAATAGATAAAATTACTAGCTATTCTACCAGAATGCCCCGATTCATTTTTAATCATTTTGCATTGAAATGAATCCTAAGAATTTCTACAAGAATTGTCTGAGATTTAACCCTTCTCACATGCTTATAGTGCAGTAGTTTGCATGTTGTTTGCGCTGGTAGAAAAACATTAAAATAAGATTGTGGTTAGCTAAACTGAGAAGAACAATAGCAGTGATTTAGGTAATTTACAGAATAAATTACAAGAACAGAGAGAAAATAAAGCAGATAAATGAGCTAATGGTGTGGGTGGCAAATGTATACATAAAAAATATTACTAAAAAGTATGGTTTTTATCTGCTTGTGTGTGTGTGTCTGTATGTGTGTGAAAATAGAAAAATCAAAAAGTCATTATAGTAATAAATGCAAGCATTTACTGGGTCATAATAAATGTATTTGCATATTATTATAGAACACTAAGTTGGTTACTGTCTCTTTAAATAGCAATTAACCCATTACCATACAAGGCCCTGAATCCCTTTTGCATATGAAAATCACTGGGAACTGGGATTTACAGCACAGTGCCGAAACCTAGGGAACACTGAAGAGCACACCACAGGGTTCCACTAGGAAAACACACAGTTAATAACCACACAGTTCAGTTCAAATAGAATGTCACTTCCCAAGTGCTCTTATACCCCAGGTAGCGCTACCTTTCCCAAAAGTACCTCTCCCTTTGGAACTTAGCAGCCGGCCCCACGTTGCAGGTAAATGCCCAAGACCTGTCCTCAAACCGGCCCGACATTTTTATCCTTGCCAGTATCCTCCCTTGGGTGGCTTACTCACCGGGGTGCTCTCAGAGGCAGTCACACTGGATATTACAGACAGCTCTGCAGCAGGATCAATCTCATCAGTTGGACCTCTCACCTTCAGTCTCACTCTCTAGCAGTTTGGCAGGGAACAGAATGGGCTCTCTCTGTACATCGAGATGCAGAACTCTCAACTAAAACTGCACAGCATGAAACAGTAACTTGCCTGCACTACTGGATAGTTTCACACAAACTGGTTCTGGCTGGATGCTGGAGCAGGGGAGCTTTTATAACCTCTCTCTCTCTCTCTCTCTCTCGCAACCCCTTGCAATTGGCTCCAAACCCAGGCTCTTCCTGGATCCTCCTCTTTTTCCCAGACTGCCTCTGGGGCTTCCAGCCACTCAGTCACTCCCCTGCCTGTAGCTGGGCTCGGTGATCTCACAGGCAGAACAGGGTGAAGGCATGTCTGATCCCCTACAATTATTAGTATATTTCTTCAAAATAAGGTTTTAAATAAAATTAATGAAAGCCCATCTAATCCAATTCAGCTTGTATTACCAACTTTTGCCCCGCTTTGTCATCATCAGGGGACAGTACTATGTCCCACAGTGAACATAGCACCGTGTCTGCCACTCTATCCTCCATATGTAATATTATTATTATTATTATTATTAACATGTAACTTTTTTCTTTGATGAAAAATTTGCGAAACGTTAAAAATTTGCGAATGAATTGGGTGTTTTTTGCCGTAACTTTTTCTATGCCAAATTTTTCACACCGACATTTCCGCACAAAATACAGTGTAGTCTATAGTTGTTTTTTCACTGTGACTTTTTTAAACATTTACTTTTCCTGCGCAGAATACATTGGAGTCTTAGGCAAGGTACAAGTGCAAAAACTGTCAGTCGACTGTGTTTTTGCTCTTTGCACCCTACCCTTCCCTGGATGAATTGCTGCAAGTCTCTGGTCTCAGATTCAGAGCAGTGACCTGTGACTGCCCCCATGAATACAAAACTGCCTGCTATAGGTGGTATTGTATTTATGAGGGGTGTAGGGAAGGTAGGTGCCCCCTCTCCTGCCTTCTTCCTGTCTCCATACTTGCACATCATTCTTACATGCAATTTATTAATCAGTGGCAGACAGAAGCTATTATAACAGGCAGGCAGTAAGGACTGGGCTTATCTGCACTCACCAGCACTGCACCCTGTACCTCACACCAGTTTTTATTATCCAGCATGAGGTCCAGACCACTGCCTAACCAAAGACAGAAGTGATCCCTTAATGAGAACTAAGGTATACACTATTTTGCCCCTTAGTATAGTGCCACACACAGGTCATGAAACAGCCAATCTGCTGGCCTCTGCAGTGTTGGTCAGGGTGCAGACGTACATAATGGATACATGTTTGCACCCAGACGTTTATATGAAAGATGAGAAACAGCCCAATGTGGCACCCTTGCACTTCTGTCTGGGATTCTTTGAATATGACCCTTATTGTCTTACTTGCAGATTTAATTCTCTGTCTGGGTTTTTCTATGCCTATAATCTGATTATAAGAGATATGAAGTAGTGTTGCCTGGCAGACATGGGTCATCACATGATGTCACTGGGGACATACCCAGCCCACCAGGTCTGTACTTTTCACCTACTAA
Source organism: Xenopus laevis (assembly GCF_017654675.1). Classification (NCBI taxonomy): domain Eukaryota; kingdom Metazoa; phylum Chordata; class Amphibia; order Anura; family Pipidae; genus Xenopus; species Xenopus laevis. The sequence goes on along the minus strand of NC_054371.1, from coordinate 65,303,922 downwards.
TAATGAAAATTCAGCTTAGTTTTTTCCCCATGATTTTACTGGAATATGTATAGAGGTCCTCTAGGTTACCTGATGTGACTCCACAGCACCGGCTCATGAGAAAATTGGCAATCAATTTGTAATTCTGCTTGGTATTCTATCATAAGAAAGTCTAGACAGGCTAGTGCATAGTCTGCCATTGTTATGCACATTGTTGCAATTCCCATTTATTTGTAGACAGAGGATTTAGCAGTAGTGATGGGCGAATAAATTTGGCAGTTATAGATTTGAGGCGAATTTCCACGTTTCCCTCCCTGCGAATAAATTCACTGCCAAATAATTTGACGTAACGGAAAAAAAATTGGCATGCGTCAAAATTGGCGTGCGGCAAAATAATTCAGATGCCCATTGACTTTAATGCATTTGGACAAAATAATAGTCGCATGTATAAAAATTTAGATTGCGTCGAAATTGTTGTGCAGCAAAATTATTTTGACGCTCATTGACTTCAATGTGTTTCGTGAACTTTTTCGCTGTTTCGATAATTTTTTAGCGAAGTGAAAAGGGACAGATTCGCCCATTTAGTATTTAGCAGAAGACGTGCAGATGATAAAGCCCTAGATTTTTGTTCATAAAGCCCTATATTTTAAGGTGTTGAAGAGTGACCAAAGAAATTAGTAAAAAGTGTGTTTTTCCTTTAATTTCTCCCTAGTAGGAGACATAAACTCCAGGAAAGGTGTTACTAAACAGAGAAGAGTTTCTCTGGTTTGGTAGCCAGATCTTGGAAGCTGTAGTATTCTGGAAGGAACAGACAAGCCAGGAACTCCAGTCCAGTAGTCAAGCTCACATATTGGAGAGTCCTGTAGAAAAGTATCTAATTGTAGTGAAACTGTCAGGAAGGTCCCTCTGAGCATGGCACAGAACAGGAAGGATACCTGCCTATATAAAGAACTCCCTGACATTGCAAGTAGCAGAGGGAGCTGTGACTGAGTGACCGAGAGTCTGTCTGAGGGAGAAACTAAGAAAGCCCAGTGGGCAGGATTTATTTTTATGAGTTATGTTTTGTATACTGAAATGTTCACCCCTGTGTGTAAATAAACTGCCTAAAAGTGAAGACAGTGTCTGTTTAAACATGATACTGACTTCTTAAAACGGTGTACAACCAAGTGTTCCCACAGTTTACACTTGTGAAACTGATGTTGCCACAGTAAGTGTGGAGTACCTTCTCCTGCAAAATAAGCTGCTTAAAATTCAGTATGCCTGGGTGAATTGCATGCATATTCATTCAACCTTCAGCTTCCCCCACAGCACCCTATTTCATTACATATTCTGGGAGCTGACTAGACAATGCATGCTGAGGCAGATCTTTTAACAAACTGGATCTAGAGTCAGTCTTTATGTTATTATTTTACATCCTTTTTCAAGATTACGGAATAGATAGCTTGGGCAGAGTTTGGTTTGCTGAATAGCACATATAATTAAAGTACAGAATGTAAATATGCATTTTAAAATGTGATTGTCGTACAGCAATGTGTAGAGCATCTAACACTGTAAATTGATTATTTGTTAGTCGAGTTACTTCATGTAACCAGATAATTAGCATTTAGATGAAGTATGTTTATTTGCTATTTTCAGACACAGCGATAAACAAGTTAGGGCTAAGTTATACATGACTGGTGAAAGTCTGATAAGGATTCAGTCACTGTCAGGAGTCCTTGGACTAACCTTTTCAGCACAGACAAAAATCATTATTGGCTCAGGACTGGCAGAACATACACAGCAGTGCAGAAAGACTGCTAGCCATTGACCTTCAGCCAATCTCCAACAGTAATGTGATATTATGGTTACCAGTTAGGATACAGCAAAAGGCATGGCTAATATAGCAAGTCTGGCTAATGTAGTTAACAGCAAAGTCATAACAAAGCTCAGTTTCTGTGCAAACCAAAACAAGCCTATCTGCTGTTAAGGTAAATGTACTTTCATTCGATCTGAGAACACAAAGTACTCATTAAAAGCGTTTCTGCAATTATGTAATTTTGTAGCATTAAGGGGAATAATACATTAATTTCCCAAATCATTAACAGATGTTTAATTAGGCAACCTGATAAATTTGTAACAGTATGGATGATCCCTTTCTTTATTATGTAAAGTAAGTATGATGCATTATTTGCCCGAGATTTTGCATTTACACTTCACAGAATAAACACTAATTAACAGAAAGTTATGTCTGCATCTGTACCACTATTGTAATGCTACTGTTCAGTAAAGAACACACAAATAATTAAGTCATAAACAGTACTTGCCCCATCCATTCAATCATTAGGTTTCTGAGAATATATAAATATATATATAATACACAAAAGCTATGAATATCTTTATATTATATATATATATATCTATCTATCTATATATATATATATATATATATATATATATATATATATATATATATATATATATATATATATATATATTATATCCTTATAAACGGTGAGTTCTGATGTCATCAGTTATAAACGGTGAGTACTAATGTCATTTCTGTCACGACTCACTGAAATTTGTGTATTATAAATAAAGTACCCCCCTCGGAGTTCCATGACCTGTATAAAAACACTCGGCCTTCGGCCTCGTGTTTTTATATGTTCATGGAACTCCTCGGTAACTTATCATATCCTTATATTTTACAAGAGGGGGTACTTTATTCACTTTATAAAACACCACTGGCCTGGTGCACAGAGAACACCTGTAACTGCCTAGGTGCTGGTACAAAAAATCATAGTATTAAGCAACAAAAAAGTCCGCACTCATAGGCCTTATATTGTGAAAAAAGAAAATGTGTTTATTTCAACGTTTCAGCCGCAAGCCGTCCTCAGGAAGTGGAGGAAAATTCAAACAAACATATTTGCGAGAAAAGACACACAAAAACATGCTCAGGTGACGAGGGTTGAGTGGGCGTGTCAAGTGATTATGTCATCACCCAATAAAAGCATTAGTGCATAATGTATATCCTACAAAAAAAATGTACATCATATGAAAAACATCCATGCTATATATAAAACACCGGTATAGTGTAGATAGGTGACTATGTTGAAAAAGTGTACCAACAAATGTGCGTTAAAAACAAGTACCATTATCACTTACTACACACCCTTTTAAGGCACATTTGGCGGAACACTTTTTCAACATAGTCACCTATCTACACTATTTTGGGCATACGTTTAATGTTTACTTCTAACTTCTACACATTTATAGTAAAGTAGTTTGCTATGCAAGCTATCACACATAATTTGACTGCAATACATGAGTTGAAATGAGCTTTTTTCCATAATTCTGTGTTATGTTTTTTGCAGATTGGCTGGGGGGGGTCATAAAGATACAGGTTCTGCTGTATGTGTTTGTGATCACAAACCCGTTATATCCAGTCCTGCAACTGGCCCCTTCCTTTCTTACCCTGACTGATCATTTCTTCATGTGCTTCAGCTAGTGTGCTCTCTCCAGGACTACAATTCCTGTGATCTCTCCTGAGATTCTGATGACTAATATGATGTCCTATAGTTTTTCGCTCAGTATTAAGGGAGGCAGAGGGAAGCCAGATTAGTGATTGCACTGTAGTTGTCAACCATGGATCCTCATGTAAGTAAGTGCCTTTGCTACATTGTTCATGTTATTTTGACCTTCTATGCTTCCTTGGACACCCTGCTCTGAGATTTCAAACCTTCCTAGGGAAATAAGGCCTTGGAAGCCAAGCTGCAAGCACTGATCAATTTCGAGGAAAGCTGCCTGTCTGCTGTGATCATGTTCAATTACACAGGTCTTACATTCTTAAAGTTCAAAAAAGAGCAATATAATTCTTTAGTACTGTTAGCCCGAGGCATACGTCTATCAATAACATTGTACCTATCAGTCATATCTTAGTCTAATAGTATGTTCTTGTATGTTACATGAGACGTGTTAATATAACTCTTTTCCAACAGCAACAAATTCTTAAAGTCAGTGGTGCATTCAGCAATACATATTTAATGGAGAGGAAGAACGGGTAGCTGAATATAGATGTTTTTAACCCTCTTCCCTAACAATGGAGATTTGAAACTATCATATTGCAGGATGCTCATAAAATAGCACAAGACAAAATGCTCATTTGATCCAAACCACAACTTCAAGATGCATTGGGCATATTGATTTATTTGGGTTTGGTGCGTATGTAGTAGTAATCATGGACGCATCATGGATCTAAATTTCCAGTTTTCTCATAGGAAGAATAATTCAGTGCTTTGCAATGTGGGGCTTCTCAATCCTCATTATATACTTGTATATCCAATGCATAAACTACTGTTAATAGTAATCGATATAGCAAAAAGCATTTTCAACGAATTAACATCCCAGCTAGAGCAATCAGTGCTAAATATTTGCATTCCCCATGGTAAACAGAGGCTTTGCAGCTAGCTCAAGTCTTTTTGGTGATTTAACTGCAAAATTAGGCGAAGTCTTTATTTTTAGGCAGTGTTTACACAGTGATTACACAGTCATCATTAGCCAAACAGATAAGTAAATTAATCCAGTGGATGTGCACAGAATATCCTATTTGAATACATTGTACAAGCTATAAAGTAAAAAGTGCCTGAATTTCAGCAGTTATACTTCAGCACACTTACAAAAACGTATTTTTGTTAGTGCATGGTATGAATAAATCTTAAAGGAAAAGTATACCCCCGATCAATGTAGGTCTCTATAAAAAGATATTGCATAAATACGCTCATATGTAAAACCCTGCTGAATGTAAATAAACCATTTTCATAATAATATACTTTTTTAGTAATCCTAAATAGAGAATTGCCATTTTAAAAATTAAGGGCCACCCCCTGGGATCATAGGATTCACGGTGCACACAAACAAAAACAAAACAAACCATACAAACCATATGTTAGGTCACATGAGCCAATTACCAGACAGAGTTCTGTCTTTTGCATTCACACTTCTTCCTGTTGCAGTTAGGGTGTTATTTTTCAAAGGTCAAGTGATAGACCTTTCATACATCAAATGAACTTGAATGAACTCGGAACTCGAATGGTATCTTAAGAAAAAACTCGAACGTCTAAAACTCGAATGACTATTACCGACCCAAATACTCAAATCAAATTCGAACACAATTCGAATTGAGTTTTCCTACTTTTTTTTCCAATTTTTTTTTTTTTTTGACTGCAGCCTTTTTTTTTTTTTGACGTGCAACATTTTTTTTCTCCCATTGGAGTCTATGGGGCGCAATTTTCACTGTGAAACAAAAATACGGCTCATCACTACCATTAACATCTTCAAATACTTCAAGGGCCATTGGCTTCTACAGTAGCTTGACAGGTTTTAGGTGGTGTATTTTCAGATTCCAGCTATTTCCCGGGTCGAGGTATAATAAATCTTGAATATCCAAGTTTTTTTTAAAGGCAAGAGATGTAAAAGGACAATATTTACTTAAATTTATATACCAGTTTGGTAAGATTCTTTAATATGCCACTTAATTTGATATAAACTATCTATTGCTTAAATATTCATTTTCGGAGTAAAATTTTCATTTAACAAATCATAAGTAGCCAACCTACTATGCAATAGATACATAAACATCAGCCTTTATAAAACGGTAGGCATTTTGCTGTCTACGATCTGCAGCTTTATGGTCTCTGGCTACTGTAATCACTTTGGTTTGATCAAAGATCAAAGCAATATTGTCGTTTCTCTGAAAACCTATGTTTCGAAAAACATTTCCTGTTATAATCAAATTCTAGGTCAAGGCAATAATGCTGAAGATATAGAGATATGAGATCAATGCATACAGCACTTATCAGTGACAATCCATCCATGCCAAACAGACTTTAAGATGATGTATCATACTGGCATCCTCCCAGACTTCCTGGCAAAAATCTGTAAAGGTTATTGAAGTGATTTATGTTAGAGCACCGAGGACACCTTCCATCATATCGCGTGGTTATGCCCTCAGCACAATTGTTTTAGAAACAAACACATCATTTAATAAAAGTAATAATACCAGAGGATGCTTGTTAGGTTTCCACTGCTGTTGTTTATTTATTTGTAAATAAAACCTTTACTGTCGGCAGAGCCATTCTTGGTTGGACTCGATTACTAAGTAAAATACAGAAAACACGATATATATATGTGCGGAGGATTCGTTTGTTTGAGTGTTTGGAACAGCGGGTGGCACACAGTACTTGAGACAGGGAGACGCTTTTTCAGGTCAAAAAGAGCATTATGTTTTGAATTCAATTACTCACAGGAATAATAAAAATAGATGCTCTTCTGGCATATAAACCAAAACAGCTGATTCAGCAAAAGTTAACCGTTCAGGTGTCCCTCACCAATACCCAGGAATCCCCAAGGAACACTCGCCCACAATGGCAGACTTCTAACAGACTTCCAGCTCCCAGTCTTTTGTTTTCTACCAGGCTGTCGCAGAACCTCAGCCATCCTTTGAAACAGCCAACTACATTTATTTATGGATGGTAACCCCAAAATTAGCCAGACCATATATGGAAACATATTAGGGGTAATTCAAAAGCAGGAAGACTGTCTGCAAAGTGCAAAATACAGGTGCAATCAGACATTTTTTCAAGTCCATTATTGCCTTCCTGTAATAATGAATTGCTGCAGATCTTTAAGCTTGTTGCAGTTAAAACACATTCTCTTTATAGTCACGGCCTTCGGTTAAGCAGCAGCACATTCACAGAGCTCAATCTCACAGCTCTTCACACACTACCAGGGAGGACTTGTGCTCACAGACACCCCGGCCGGCTCACTCTCCAGACCTAGCATTTCCCCCTGGGAACAATATACCCACTAACTCCTAGTTGGGTCCATAGCTGCCCACGCTAGTTATCTCTCTCACATTTCCTAGAGCATACTGTTACACCACTAGGCCTTACTCTACCTAGGCTTAGTAACTCTTCCAGGAGATGACTCTACTGCTGCAGTGTCCACTGCTCATCTTTCCTCCCATTAGACTCTCTCCTCACTTCCTGAAACCCTTCCTTTCCTTTCCTCCCAACCATTGCCATTCTTTGCTATTCTTCAGCTACCCTGAGTATCCATATTAACCAGTATACACACATTTATATTAAACAATTAACGTTCTACCCTATTACATCATTGCACTTCACTTAATTAAATATTGTTTAGGGTGTACACAACTTTCCATGTTTGTTTCAATATAAAGTTGCTGTATTTTTTTATTTTCTTTGCTTGAATGGGGGTATTTTCAGGGACCTATATATATGCTATATAAAAATAATTCAATCCTATTGACTTGAATGTGTCATGTCAAGGTGGTACAAAATAATGGCATATACGACAGCTGGGCAGTGTAAAAGGAAAGGGGTAATTTATTCACCCTGGGATGATAAGATGGCTTTTGGTGGCCAATAAAAGGGCAACCATGTTTGGTTTTAATCTAAACTTACTTGCTGCTTCCTGTGTAAAATGTATAATGAAGCAATAGAATTCTTAATGAATCAGATGAAAGTTGAATTGAGTGTAGGACTGGCCATACCAGGGATGGCTCTCACGTATTTGGCCAGTTTATATATATTGCAATGTATGGACAACCAAACCCTGTTTTGTCTAAAGGGTAAGGCATATTTTAGTAGCTCAAGGCACAAAATGTCTCAATGTCCTTCATATATTGATAATGGGTTCAGTGAAGAGCACCTCTTGTATTTGTCTATAAAAAGCACAATATCGTTCCTCTGAAGAGGAGCTCAGAGACCTGTGGCAATAGAGGCAAAATGCAGTGTGCACAATGCAAAATATTTAGTTTTTGCACTTTGCATTCTGCTCTGTAAATGACCCCTACAAACTTTTACTAATACTGCCACTAGTAAGGATAAATACACAGAGATATATGTATATATATTATATCTTTATAAACAGTGAGTACTGATGTCATCAAGTTATAAACGGTGAGTACTGATGTCATATCTGTTACATGACTCACTGAAACTTGTGTATTATAATAAATAAAGTACCCCTTGTTGCAAAATATGAGGATATTAGAAGTTGCCTCAGTTTTTATATGGTCATGAAACTCATCTGTAACTTATAATATCCTTATAGTTTACAAGAGGGGGTTATATATATGCCATTTATTTTACACCACTTTATTTACACTGGTTTTCTTGCTGAAATCGTTTTTAAACCACTTGATAGATAGACCCCTCCGTATGAGAGTGTGTGTCTCAAAGGCTGCCGGATGTATTACCCTTTATCTGAACGGCTTATTTACAGCAACTGACTTAATATGTCTGCAGCTGATTTAGTCAGGTTAGAAGAAAGAGAAGTAAGATTAGCCACTGAACATCTGAAATATATACTGTATAAAAATGAAATGGAACCCTCTGACAGAAACAACATAGCATAATACTGTATAACCTTATCATACAGAGGTACCGCTCCATTCTCCAACATTATGTATACGAATAACTGTCTTTGCCTACATTTTGAAGTGTGATGTTCAGAATTCCGCTTCATCTGTCTTTCATATTTACATACCAGTATCAAAATGCCAGCTTTGCAAGATAAGCCTTTTTTTCGCTTCAACGTAAGTTATAAATCTCATGCGTGTTTCTAACTCATTTCCTACTGTCTTGCCAAGCCATCCAGATACCACTGAAATATTCATTTAAAATTTGCTACCTGTCTTCAGTTGGTGTGACATTTACCTTTCAAGGTATTTCACACGGAAAACATTGCTTCCATTGAGCAGTGGGATAGCAAAAAGAATTCTAATGTTTCATGGCATCCATCCCTCAGCAGACGGCTGACATATCCCCAGGGAGGTTCTGCATCACAGATTTATTTTGCTGTTCTCGTTCTCAGTAAATAAGTGCATCATATTAAAGAATATGGCCAAAATCAGGGCAAGGCAGATAGATGCACTCTAAAGGGCATCGTAAATTGGATAGCTAAGAAAATGGACAAAAATACAGGTGTGGAAATATTAAAGCCCAAAAAATGGAAAGAGCAAATGCAGAAAACAACTCATCTGCATTCAGCATCTAGCACAAATATACTAGGCATAATTCTCAAGCATTAATCCTAGCATTTCATTTATAAACCCTTTAATCTCATTATACAAGACATCAAGTATTGGGCTCATCCCAAAATGACATTAATAGGTTAAGCTTTATAGCAAAAAGAACTCCCTAGGGTTTATTATTGTTACATCTTTCTGTCTAGGCCATTTGCATTTCTCAGCATACCTGTTATATTATAAGGCAGGAATTGATCTTGTGGGGTTCTTAGGCTTTTGCATTTAAGAAAGATAAAAATGTTTACATTGGCAATGTTTATTGCTTTTGATAAGCTTTTTTTTTTTTAATTTTTTTTTTTAAATTTTCTTAAGAAAAAGGATAAGAAGAAAAGAGGGGAAAATAAAAGAAAATAGGGGAATATGTAATCAATGTCAAATACTAACAGTAAAGGGCAGATTTATCAAGGGTCGATTTTCGAAGTTGAAATTTCTTCGAAATTCGACCATCGAATTGAATTACTTCAACTTCGAATATCAAAGTCAAAGTTTTTTTTCATGGAATTTGCCCATTTGCGGTCGAAGAAAAAACAGTTAAATCCTTCGAAGGATTTCAGCGAACGATTAAACGATTTTTCTTCGACTTCAAAAAACATAGAAAACTGCTCTAGAAGGTCCCCATAGGCTAACATAGCACTTGGGCAGGTTTAATTTGGCGAAGTATTGAAGTCGAAGTTTTTTTTAAAGAGACAGTACTTAGATTATCGAATGGTTGAATATTCAAACTATTTTACTTCGAATCGAAGTAGATCAATGTGTTTCACAAAAATCTTGAAGGTTTAAACAACAATAAAAATCAAATAAAGTGAAACATGCAGACCTTGTTTACTTTTAACCATTAAATACTAAACGTCTCAATGTAGTTAATCCAAGGTGCCCATATTTCCCACAATTGGCCACTTTTATTGTGTATTATGTGAGTGATGTTTTCCATTTGTTTTATCTCTTCTACAGTAGAAAACCAATATGCTAACGTGGGAGCGTCTGAAGATTTCCAATTTTTTGGTATAAGTGATTTAGCAGCCTGTAGAAAGTGGAGGGTAAGAGGCTTGGAAATAACCATGTCATTTACGATTGGATAATTCAATAACATTTGTGTTTGGTCATTGATGTCCAACTGAACAGAATTATAGTCTTCCAAAATTGTCCCAAGACTGGACATGTGAGCCAAATGTGAGAATGGGAACCATCTTTACTATTACACCTCCAACACAACTTGGACATATTTGGGAACATTTTATTTAATCTAACTGGGGTGTGGTGCCATCTAGTGATTCATTTGTAAGACGATTCTCTCATCTTTGATGCCCTGGAGGATTTGAAAATGTTTGTAAAGATTTTTTCCCATTTAGATGCTGTGATTTTAACTTTTAATTCAGCTTCCCACTTATTACAAAAAGGCTTTTCTATTTGGGATGAGTGATCAATTAGTAGTTTTTAAATCTTTGATAAAGGTGAAAGATGAAACCAGCTGTTCCCATGGTGTTAATGACCTACTCCAGTTATTCCTCTTATATAAATGTATGTAGAAATGCAGTTGTCTATAACCCCATACATCCCTAGGATGGCAACCCCATCGAGTTTGAATCTCTGAGAGTGATATTATTTTGTTATCCGATATAAAATCACTAATTCTCGTTGGTCTATTTTCCCAACGGTTCCATCTGCTGAATGATCTTGGCTCCATACTCGGAGCAAATTCAGGATTATACATCAAAGTTTATAATATATTGGGGGAGGGTGACAAGTTGAACAAAATTTTATTTTGACCCCAAACTCTAAGCTTTAATTAGAGGATGATCAGGAATACTACTTACTAAGGGTTTGTTTTCTATCCATAGATTATTTCCTATTGGGTATTTAAATAAAGTTTGCTCAAGAATAATCCGATTCTTTTCTTTATCAGTAGAGAATCATTCCAGAAACCTGGAGAGATGAACAGAGATATAATAAAGGTAAATGTCCGGTAAACCTAATCCCCCTTTTTCTTTAGTCAAGATTAAAATGTCATGTTTTAATCTAGGAGTTTTCCCCTACCATATAAATCTAGATATTAATGATTTTATAGATGTAAAAAAGAACACATATAGGAAGCACCTGAAATAGATATTGGAATTTAGGTACTATAAACATTTTTATTACTTGAGTTCTTCCTAACCATGAAAGTCCCATTTTATCCCAATAACTAAGGGGCCGATTCACTAAGGGTCGAATATCGAGGGTTAATTAACCCTCGATATTCGACTGGGAATTAAAATCCTTCGACTTCGAATGTCGAATGATTTAGCGCAGATAGTACGATCGAATGATCGAAGGATTATTCCTTTGATCGAACGATTAAATCCTTCGAATCGTTCGAATTCGTTGACTTCGGTAGGTTTTAGATGGCGAACTAGGGGGTTGAAGTTTTTTTTAAAGAGACAGAAATTCGATTATCGAATGGTTGAATAGTCGAACGATTTTTAGTTCGAATCCTTCGATTCGAAGTCGTAGTCGAAGGTCGAAGTAGCCCATTCGATGGTCGAAGTAGCCCAAAAAACACTTCGAAATTCGAAGTTTTTTTACTTCGAATCCTTCACTCGAAGTTAGTGAATCGGCCACTAAGTGTTTTTTGAATAGAAGTTAACAGAGTTAGGTAGTTTTCCTGATACGCTTTTGTTATATCTGCTTGGATTTTTATTCCTAAGTATTTGATACTTATTTGATACTTGGGTTTGCCCACTTGAAGGAAAAATTATCCTTCAAATGTTTTACAAGACAGTCTGCATATTTATATTTAAGATTTCTGATTTAGCATAGTTAACTTTAAAATTGGAGAAACTTCCATAGTTTTTCAACAAAGCTATAACATTTTTGGCTCAGTTAAGCATAGAAGTAAATCATCTGCAGACGCAATGCATTTGTATTCCTTCCCTGCTAAAGTCAGTCCTGCTATGTCCGGGTTGTTGCTAATATGGGCTAGTAGAATTTCTATTACTAAGATAAATAAAGTTGGAGATAGTGAACAGCCTTGTCTCGTACCATTAGCAATCGCAACTCTAGAGGAAAGTATGCCATTTACTCTTCAATTCTTGCTGTTGGTTTATCATATAGAGCCATAATGCGATGTCTTATATTGATACCCATGCCAAAAGCTATCAATGTATGTTCCAGAAATTCCCAAGAAAGCCTATCAAAGGCTTTCTCAGCATCTGTTGTAAGTATTATTGAGGGAATGTTCTTTTTTTGCTCTTGGTAAATTAAAGAAATGACTTTGGCTATATACCTTCCCTTTTGGGTACAAACCTCGCTTGATCAGGATTATTTAAGTCTGGGAGGTAAAGTTTTATTCTATTACTTAATATTTTAGCATATAATTTCATAACATGCTTTTGATAAACTTTTAATAAAACAGTACATGTTACACTTTGAGTTTACTGCAGGGATGTTGCTCTGCTAAACACGGGGCTCTTTCTGTTGCAGATAAAAGGTCTAGTGAACACAGGAACATTGCCCTGAGCTGTCTCAGCTGCTGGAAGCAACAGTGACATGGTCTGTATAAACTTATTTTTCAAACTCTCTCTTTAGTTTGCCACAGGAACGTGCAAGAAGCCAGACAAGTTCCACCTACAGTAAGGGGCACACTTAGCTCGAGTGAAGGAATAGAATAAAAAATACTTTGAATTTCAAAGTGTTTTTTTGGCTACTTCGACCTTCGACTACGACTTCGACTTTGAATCGAACGATTCGAACTAAAAATCGACCATTCGATAGTTGAAGTACTGTCTCTCTCTACTTCGCCACCTAAAACCTACTGAGCATCAATGCCTTAATGAAAAAGTTGTTACATTTGCTCCAAAAGTTTCGCCACCTTCAAGCAGGTGTTAAAGGTTCTCAATGCACAATTAAGATTTGCAATGCAATAAAAGCCTAATGAAGAATACTACTTTATGACAAGCACATTTTTATTCACAAATTTGTTCTCTTTGAGAATTTACATTATCCCTAATAAGTTTAATTACGGTTTCCAAAATGTCTAATACAGGTATTGAACCTGTTATCCAAAATGTTCAGGACCTTTCCGTAATTTGGGAACGGATCTTTCCGTAATTTGGATCTTCAAGTCTACTAGAAAATCATGTAAACATTAAATAACCCAATAGGCTGGTTTTGATTCCAATAAGGATTCATTTTATCTTAGTTTGGATCAAGTATAAGCAGCGCTGGATTTGTTTGCCGGCCACCCCTAGGCCGCACGGTCCGACCAGGCGGCCGCATGGTCCTAGCGCCCCGGCGAAAATTGAATGCGCTGCTGGTGTAATTGAATGGGGACGCACACGTCCCCATAATGCGGCTGAGCGGCATGCCGCCCCTATTTTTTCCCGCCCTAGGCCTCGCCACAAATCCAGGCCTGAGTATAAGGTATTAAAGAGAAAAAGGAAATCATTATTTAAAATTTTGATTATTTGGATAAAGTAGAGACTCAGGCCCAGGCTTGGGGCGGTGAAAGTTTAGGGACGGCACACATCGTTCCCCAGTGCAAAAGCACATTTGCGTATGCAAGCTCACTGGAGGGGGGTGTACATGGACGCTAGGACGCTAGGGCGATAGGATCGAGAGGCATCAGGGTGGCTGGGACGCAAATCCGGCCCTGAGTAGAGTCTATGGGAGATAGCCTTTCTGTAATTCTGAGCTTTCTGGATAATGGGTTTCCCAGATAATGGATCCCATACCTGTATCACTAAAATTTGACCTTTAATAAATGGGCCTTTTACAGATTGCTTCCGACCCGTACTCAAAAAGAAAATGGACACTTAAAAAAAAAACTTTAAATTTGCGGTAAAACGTTAAACTTGTGAAGAACCATTTATCTTCCATCTGTAATAGAAAACAGAGACGTATACAAAAAAAAAAGTTAAGTTTTCTCACTATCACGGCTGTATTAAATGCAATTACCTAAATGTCCCACAAACACGTATAATTGTCTGCTCTCACACTGTTTGCTAATGTGCTTTGAATGGTTATATTTGGATTGGGAAATAATACGTAAGGATTGTAGCACGATAAAAAATAAATAATTAAACAGCCGCTTCCAGATATTATTCCCCTTTTTCCAAGGTGTATATAGTGCAAGTGTGGCTGTTTCATCATTAGAGTTTTACTTCTCCCACTAGGAAAGGATGAATCATTGAAATGAATGTTATTAAAGTCATTCAGAAGCACAAAAGTATCTGAAGGCAGGGTCGGTTAAAATCGATATGAGGCTGTAGGACATTAATGAAGGAACTGGCAGTCAGATATTCTGTGCAGCATTACCTTGTTGTAGGCCTTCTCTTCTCAATTTAGCAATACAATTGCCTCCTAATCCTGGTCTACTCTGCGGTGGGGAAAAATGTCCCCACAGCTTAAGTATTTACATTCGTGTGGGTCGGATACGATGACAGATCCTGCACATTTCTGACTGTGAAACAAGAAATCTGACTGCAAGGCAGGTTTTTTTCTAACCTTGGGCAAGTCACCTCATCTCCCTGCACTGTAGGTGGCAAATTAAATTCTAAAATCTCAGCTGCCGTGATTTATTCTGGCGGTGGGATTCTATTTTGAACAAACCTATGCACATTAACAACACTGTTTACAAAATCGTATTATGAAATTATTCTGTGTTTTATTCAGTCACAAGCACAGCATATTAAAAGCCTTAAAAAAAAAAAAAAAAACGATTACTGCAAAGTCACAGCAATGCCTTTTTACAAGTTATATCTTGTTATTATATCCTGGAATTACTTTGTTTCACCAGCACCAGCAAATATGAAGTTGCATCTATGAAATCCATTATGAAATCCATTGGTAATTATTTCAGCATTATTGCGAATCATCTCCCATATTATTATGGATTTGCAAGCACAGAATAATTCAGAAATGTGTCATTTGAGATTCCAAACTCCAGGACAATGCCTGCTCGGAAATATATATTTATATATAATACACAAGTCATGAATATCCTGTAAAATATATTTTTATAAACAGCGCTTAGACTTGTATTTTGTGTCACATAACTCACTGAAACATGAGCTACTTAATATGGTAAGAGGGACATTATTGCATTATTTTCTGGTCACCAAAATTTGGGGGTATCAAGTATTACTATGAAAGTTTTGCATTTATTAAACCCTCTTTTTTGTCTTCAATTTTTAAATAAAAAAAAGATACTAAGTTTGCCTTCCTCTAACCGACTTTCAAATGGGGGTCAGAGACCCCAGCAGCGGAAAAACTAGCTCTATGAGGCTACATTTTTTGTTTTATTGATATGTTTTAATATGCATCTTATTATTTAGGACTGAGCTATTCATATTTCAGACTCTCCTTCAAACTACTGCCTGGAGTTAACTGAACCCTGGAAACCAGTGAAGTGCTAAATCATTTAAAAATTACAAAAAAAAACAGAGACCAAATGTAAATTGTTCAGCATATCATTCTCTACATCATTCTAAAACTTAATTTAGGCGTATTATCCCCTTTTAGCTATAATGAAATGTCTTCTGTAATTTCAGTAGTAACGCTGCCCCCACAGTGCCCAAATAATATATTTATTTGTTGTATAAAGTCATCATTTCCATATGTTTCTGCTCATCACCAATATACAGAAACTGATGAACAGCACTGCTGTAAAACACAATAGTGTAGATTGTGCAAGATAAGAATATTTATGTGTTTGTGTTTATGTTAGCTGTTGTATTAACACTGGTCCCTTTTGCCAGTGTTTGTTGATAAAGTGATGACAATCATAAATGTCAACATGTCTTATTTCTAAAAGCAAGTCTGTAAATAAATTAAGTTTTTTTGTTTAAATAGGACACAGGTAAGTGATATGGTATTGCCATATATGTTAATTATATATTTAAAAAAGTCATTTGTCTAAGGACAGTTGTTCTTTCTTCTTGTTGGCAGAAATAAAAACCCAATGCCCTTTGCAAACAATACTGTATATTGTTGTACAATGCTGGAGATAATCCTTTTACAATTTTGTTGTGCCTGTTGGATCTAACCTTGGATTTACTTCCTTCCCGATGTATTTCCCAAGGTAGTAAAGAACTGGCAGAACAAGAAGGGTTCAACCTCCAGTTAATTCCATTGGTTTCTAGTACTTGTAAGTAAAGACTGAGCAAACGTATAAGGTCTCCTTTATTGATTTAAGCAAAAAGTCATCATGACTGAAAGATCAGTGTTTTTATTAGTAGCTTATCCTTCTATATTACAGCCAACACACACCCATACAAATGATTTTTAAAAAATGAATTTGTTTCTGCTCAGACACCTGAGTGTTGTACCTACAGGCTTTATCCAGAGAGTAGTGTCTGTGGTTGCTTGTGACAACTTACTGCCATACACTCACATAAAGCAGGGAAAGGCCAACAAAACTGGGCAGAACTAATTTTTCAAAAATACTTTTTAATGGGTTACTTATATGGGGCCCTATGCCCAGTTCTTCCACTTACAGTACCTTTCCTTTAAAGACAAGAATAGCTTGCTAATTTGCCAGTAAAGTCCATACAGTACTACATTAAACCCTGAAATGTTTTGCATTGGGGAATCATATATGAACTCCTATGTGCTGTCTGACTGATACTAAAATAAAGCTAGATTAAGGCTGCTTTAGTGTTGGTGGCCATACATGGGCCAACCTATATAAAGTGAAATTAGGACTGATTATTTTTTTTTAAAATGATCCAGTTATGTAGCACAAATGGTATTGGTTTCCCACATTATGGTATAACCTTTCACTCCTTGTACAATATTGCAGATCATTCAATATGGAAGATGGTTCTCATTTTATAATTAAGGATAGCTGGTTGCTTATTTCAATGTTCTTTTTAAACATGTAAAAGAACTGTGACATTGCATTCAGCAATTTTGGATTTAAAGTTACATGAATGGCATTGATTAACATTCCAGCATGGCAGGTACAGTACATGTCTAGTCTTAGCAATTCCTGAACTGGCCTTGTTCTCCTAATATTGCCTCATTTAAAGAATAATCCTAGGAAGACAACCCAATTAAGGGACAATTTTCACTATATGCTCTATTGACCTTCTGCTGCCCATAATACTGCCTAATTTCTATATGTAAACACCTAGAAGGGATTTACAATAATATTCCCTTGCTGCTAACTACTGGCATACTCACCATATGGTCCAGATTGAGCTCTCATATTGCAGACCCCCAAAAAAGGTTCAGGCTATGTGGGAGTTTGGAAAGCAGCATGTGTGGACACAAATGGGAGTGGTGGGGAATTAGATTTAGCTCTAATAAATGTCATTTTTGTTTTTGTTAAAGGGGGCCTGTCATCCTAATAAATAATTCCAAATAATTTTCTTTCATGTTAGTTGAGCAAAATAAAACTTTGCTCAAACTATATAAATTATTTATATGTTGTTCCCTTCAGTCTTGGAATTCACAAGAAATATCAAGGAAAGTTTGTATTGCCCCAAAATCTTGTGTTTGTGCCAGAATGGGGGACCTGATATCCATGCCTTTGCACTGGCTACACAATTAGATGATGAAGAGGGAGAGGAAATGTTAGGAAAGCAGCAGGAAGTGCTGAATTGAAAGTGAAAGTAATTGCCTGCCCCACATCTGTGCCTGAAACATAGAGGTAGGACAGGCAACATATGATTAACAGCTCCGATTTTTAAATACATTTATAACAGTTTTCTGTTTTAATTAAAAAAATAGTTTGGGTTTTTGGGTTGCAAAATACTTTTTTTGTGCAGTTTTTATCTGTGGGTGACCGGTCCTTTAATTTTTATTTTTATATAACATCTATTTTTATTGTTTTTTCAAAGTTGAAGAGGGGGGAAGGTGGGAGAGTTGTGTACTGCCATCTGGGGGTTCCATATTGTTACCATTAAGAATAACGGTTGAGTCAGAGGATGTCCCTTACATGCACCACATTTGCACAGTTGATATATCTTAGTCCTCAAAAAGAGTCAGCCCTACAGCATCAATCCATGGCTGCCAAATTTTATCAAACCTGTTTGGACAGTTCCAGACAACATATGTGAGCTTGGTCATGGGGTCCCTTTTAATTTTAGTTAATTTGGGAGTGATTTTAAGGCTAAACAACCTGTCCCTGTGCACTGGACCTACCAAAATCTTGCTCCACCACTTTAGGATGAAGTGCACTCACTCCAAGGCACCAGTGCAAAACCAATGGCCACAGGTAGCCCAGCATCAACAGCAAAATAATAAATGGGCAAAAATTATTCAAATTCTAATATCCCTTCTATCATTTGTAAGAAATATGTTTTTGTTTACCATGTTAGAATGAGAAAAAACACAATAAACCATAGATGATCTTAACATTCCTAGTTTATGAATGACCTTTGCTTGCAGGGCACATCATAAAAAAATGATGATAAAAAGACCCTGTAATAAATCTATCCTTTAAAAATCAAATCAGAGCAAAATTATAGAGATATAAAAATAATTGGTCCCTGAACACCCTGCAATCCTTCTCAGGGTCAAGAAGGAAAAAAACTACTTATAATGGTCCTTTCCACCTTCTGGTTATAAGTTAAGCGTCATGTAAGATTCCTAAACATTAAAGCCAATGACTTATCCTAATTGCCAGCATGATCTTGATATACAAAACTTCTTTATGAGAACGTTTTCAATTGCTTTTTTTTATGTCACGTTTTATTTTGTTTATAAAAGAGCATTTTCCTGGCTATGTTGGAGACACTGAAAAATCAGGTCAGAGCAGACCACATTGTGGTAAATTAAATGTTGTATATTCAGAAACCAGGGACATGTTCGTAATTAAACTCTAGCAATGAGTTTGGAAGCAGATTGCCAAGAAATAATTGCTCATGTGTCAATAGGTACGAAAAAAAAGTAGTCATTCCAAAAACACACAAGTTGCTGGCTTCAGAAGCGTACCACAGCACACAATAAGCGTGCCATTTGTCTTTATTATTTCAATCTTCCTATTTAAAGCTTCATCAGGGTGGCAGCTGGTTTAAACAGAACCGTTCATTTAACAAGTCACCACAGGAGCCAGACAAGTTAAATAAATGCCCTTCCCTATTACATCTAACATTTCTCTTGCAGTTCTTCATCAATGATTGCTATTGAAGACAATCATCAAAACCCCACGGTTGTAACTATTCTGAAAATGCTGCTGCAAATCGAAATTATTTCAAGTTATCTTAAAGGAATGATAAGAATGAAAAAAATGCAGCCAAGCAAAAAATAACCTAGTAAATCTGTGTCCTATTTAAAATATTTTATTGAAGCAATTTATAGTAATGATGTCCATTAATTATCTGAAAGGGGTGATGGAGGGTTCCATGTCAACTACACTAAAACGTGATTTAAATCACCTTGGCTCATTAAATAACAATCACTTTCTCTTTAAATGGTTTTGAATAAGTTTAGCAGTGTTGTAAGTTAAAAAAAAAAAGAGTTGGGGAAAATGTGCTTATTTGCAGAGTGCTAAAAAATGTTTTTAGTTTTTTACATGGAAATGCAATGGCTGTATTTCAGAGCTTTCTGGGTAAATGGCCTTCTGGATAATAGATCTCATAATATAGTAATATTAATAACTGACTCTGTGACATATACAGGAATGGCTACATGATTGACTGCAGTTATATTGATGCATACTTTGCTGCAAAGCATATAATCACACCATAGACACACAATACATTTTGTCTCCATTATCACTTAAGCAGTGCTGTCCAACTTTATTGGACCAGGCGATTTTTTGATTTACAGCAAAATTTGCTTTGACACCAAACGTGCACATGATGTCCCATGTCCAACATGTGACAGCATCAATTTAAAGGAGAAAATGTTAAGGGCGTAAGTAGAAAAGAAGACGGGTGCTATAGGGGGAATCTTTGGATTTTTCACTGTTAAGGAGCACTGGTTGCCTTGGGCTGCTACAGAATATCAAAACATAATGTGCAATATGTCTAGACTACTCCATTGATAAAGGGGATCTGTCACCCTGACATAAAAAAACTGTATAATAAAGTCCTTTTCAAATTAAACCTGGAACCAAAATGCTTTTACAGTCAAAACATTTTACAGTCTTATGGTGGAATGTAATAAAAAAAGCAATTTGCACCAATAAGAATAAAAATTCACATCTTGCAATGTAATATTCTTTTCTAAAACTGTTATTGCATTGAGAATTTTAATTGCGCACTTTTAAAAAGTACTTGAAGGTGTTGTAATCTTTTTGGTGAGTTTTATTAGAGTCACTGCGCATTGGCGCAAACTCAAACTTTCTTCTACTAAGTGGTTACTAAACTCTTTCTGGGTTCGCAAAAGCTATATTAAATGCGTGGAAAGGAAAATTTGTTTGTGTAAAGGCATAACTTTTCGTGTTGCAAATAGTTTTTCCATTACCAATTTTTATTACATTCCCCCATTAGATGTTAATCATATACTGCCTGCCCCTCTTCTATGCCTTAGGTGTAGAGGAAGGGTAGGCAATTACTTTAACTTTCTATTCACCTCTTCGGAGATATTACTGGACTCCTCACATTCAACCTTCTTGCCATCAATTGTGCAGCCTGTCCATGGACATGAGCATCAGGTGCCCCATTCTGGTGTCCAGAAAATGGCACCCAATAGGATTTGGAATTATTGCTTAGGTGACAGGTCTCCTATAGGTTTTAGTTATGGGGGAAGATTTTGACATTATGAAAAGCTTGCCTTAATAACAGTGTCCACAAAATGGCACCTGCCACCTTTATGTGAGTGTGACTTTGAGTACTGAAAGAAATAAGATTTATCTACTTTATATAGTGTAAAGTAAAGTTTGTTTTGCTTGACTAACATCATAAAATAGGAATTGGAATTATTTCTTAGGTGACAGATCCCTTTTAAGTTTTAGTTCTCCTTTTAGAGGACAACCCAAGGATACTGTTTAAAATGAATGTCAAGGGTATTGTGAGTCATTTGGGCCAAATCTCCTTTGAACTTTCAAATTTTACTTTCTTAAAGCATGTTCGTATTAGAAAGATAATTTATGTTTTAAACATTGTCAGTAGGAAAGGAAATGAGCAATTTAGTATAATAAACTAACCCCATATACAATATAAGGCACTAAGTTTGCCCAGGAGCAGTAACCCATCACAGCCAATAATATTCTTGCATTGAAACAGGTAAATGCTACCTGCTGATTGGTTGCTATGGGTTACTGCCCCAGGGCAAACTTAGTGCCTTTTATTATATAACCCCCATAATAGTGCCCATGCAGATCCGATGTTTTTAGCATGACTAGACAATTTCATCTGAAATAAAGTTCCCCTCCCATGCAAACTGATTGGCCTTTCCTTAATATAAATTGTCTTCCGGATGTATTGATCCTGTAACAAACAAAATCCAAAATCATTAGTTAATTAAACACAAACAAGAAATCCATCTTATTCCTAGAGTGTTTTTTTTTTTTCGAGAAGCACAACTGCATTTTTAACTGCTTGGGTGCCACAGAATTTATCAGAGGAATGAACAAGTGGAAGCGAATGACTTTTGTGGAGAAATCTTTTGTTGAAGCTAATGACTTTTGAGGAGAAACTTGCTCTTTAAGTTAGACTCTTCCGGCTACTAAATAGTGACATTGGTTCCCATGCATTGCTCAGTCTTTAGATCAATCCTTAACTACATAATTTCTTTAATATGTGCTAGTTCTTTTCTCTTCATAGTAGCTTATATTTCTAATGGCTCTTACACACACAAGCATTTGTTTGTCCACCTCTTGTGGTGGAGCTTTCATGCCACCTCAAGGGAACACATTAGTTAACGCGGCCCTGTCTTAAATTTGAGTCATACAGTGTCGGACTGGCCCACTAGTATACCAAGAAAACTCCCGGTGGGCCGGTTGTGTCAGTGGGTCCTCATGCTGCTAAACATTTGACTATTTCATGGTCATTCCCTATTTCTATGAGAACAGAAAAGAGACTAGGAGAATGGAGGTTGAGTGAGGAGAGGAAGCATAATCATTCTGAGAGTGGGCCCCTGGTCTAAGGTTTTTTGGTGGGCCCTTAATCTAAGGCTTTTGGGTGGGCCCCTGGTGTCCCGGTCCGACACTGGAGTCATATGTTCTTTTTTCATCCAACTCATGCCTGCTCCTCATTGTCTACAAACTCATATGGGGCAAATTCTCTAACCTCTGAAAATTCGCCAGCTCACAGCTCAACACTTCGCCAGGCATAGATTCGCCAGGACAACACTAATTCACTAAAATCTGAAGTTGCGTCCAGGGTGCCGAACGCTGGCGAAGGTGCGCTAGTGTTACTGCGCCAAGCAAGTGCTAGCGTTGCCTAATTTGCATACAGCGGGAAGTTAAAGTTGAATGGACGTATATGCTGCAGCAAATACATTACACTACACAAGCCCGGGAAAAATAAATAAAAAGAAAATAAAGTTGTTATATTACCCTACACATGAGCCCAGTGTATAGTTTATGAGCCATATGTTAGGAAATGTAGGGGGGAAGCTGGTTACCCCAAAAAGATTTTACATTCTTTTTCAGCCTATCACCCTGAAATAGAAAAAGACGCCAGCATTTTTTGGGACTTGGAAAAATGTTCAACTATTTTTTTGGGAAGTCCTATCTACTCGATTGCACTTCGCCTGGTCTGAGGTGGCGCAGGCAAGTCTGGCGCAAGAGGTAACGTACAGTAAAATCCGCATGTTAGTGAATTTGCGTAGTTACGTCCATTCGCCAGAGTGCAAAGTCGCCAGGTGTAAGGGAGCGAAGTACCGGTAGAGTCTATCGCCTTCATTAGCGAAGTTACGCCAGCGACCGTTAGTAAATCTGCAAATTTTCGCCCCCGTTAGTCACTTCGCCCTTTAGTAAATTTGCCCCATAGAAAAGACAGAGCTTTGTTAACTAACGCTGTGTAGGAAAAAACAGGTGGTAGCTGGGAAGAACTGTTTTCTGTACTCTGACTCCTGAAACAATGCTGTAAGCGAACTGATTAAAAGACCTGGAAGAGCTCTGAGTGATAATTGTTATATTGTTTTAAAAGTCAGGTCTAGAGAACAGAAAGGGATAAACACTGATTTCCATAATAATTATACTTTCAAATAACTTTAAAACAATTCATCTTTAAAGGATAAGTAAACCTTTAAAATAAGTGAATGTAAAATTGATGATGGTGCTATTCTAAGCACTTTTGCAATTTACATTCATAATTTATTTTCTTTTAATTCCAAGATATTAAGGGATACATGTACTATTAAAATGAATGAATTTTTTTCTAACAGCGCCACCTACTGGTCAATTTCCCACCAGTCTGACCAACAAGTAGTCAAGGAAGTTGTCAGGAGAAAGAAGGAGGCTGCTCTGATGTTCTTCTGCTTAGGAATAAAGTTAAAACCTTTCTCAAATCTTTCCTAAGCAGAAGAACATGAGAGCAGCCTTTTTTCTTTCTCCTGACAACTTCCTTGACTAATTGGGGGGTCAGACTGGTAGAAAAATAACCAGCAGGTGGCGCTGTTGTAACAAAATGCATTCATATTAACAGTACATGTATCCCTTAATATCTTGAGATTAAAAGAAAATAAATAATGAATGTAAATTCCAAAAGTGTTTTAAATAGCACCCTCATCAATTTTACACTTGCTTATTTTAAAGGTTTATTTATCCTTTAAGGAATGTGTATTGAAAAGTCAATTAGATTTACTTTTTCTTTCATTAAGCATGGGGCAGGGTGCAAATAGCAAAAAAGGGCTGAAAGTATGATTTTATTTGCACTTTGCATTCTGCCCTGTGTGTTGCATCTGTGTTTAGCAATGGTGTATTTATGAGGAATGTACTAAGGGTAGTATGTTTGCATCAGATGTGCAAGCTGGTCCACAGACTAGTATAGAAACACAAAAGCATAGTGAGAACACCAGGATGAATAATATTGAACAACGGGGCAAAGAATAGTAGAGAATGAGGGCAAAGGTAAAGTGAAAGCAGGGGTCCCCAAAATCAGCCAGATCTATGGTTAACAATCAGAAGTCAGTTCACTAAGCAAAGGACTAGCCAGGACTGAAAGACAAGGATTGGGCAGAGTCAGCACCAGAAACACAACTCACAAAAAGAACAGGAACCTGAAAAGAATAAAAGCAGGAGTCAGGACCTGAATTAGTTAAACAAGGACAATGGACTTCTATGTAATGCTTCTAAATGAAGCTAAAAAATGGTTTTGAATTTGTCAGCTGCAGTAGCACAGATTAATATACCAGCCGTTCTCAGTTGTGCTGGAGCTAATACAGATTCCTGGATTTAATAAGCTGGAAGAAAGCTACAATATATTTTTTCATAACAAAGGTGATGCACCCTCTTTAAACTAAAGCAGAACAATAATGTATGCAGCAAACAGCCTCTTCAATGTGCCCTCTGCCAACAGCAGGTTCAAGCCTATGCATATTGGAAAAGGTAGTAAAATACCCTGGATTTCTTTACACATAACAACATCATTATAATGGCTATTTTAATGAACAATGACTGCTTTTTATACTCTAACAATTACAATATGTATATAAAGTAATTTTTAATCAACGTGTGTTCAGTCATTACGCAAATGATAGGATAATTGCTTATGTAAAACTCCCTGAATGTCTTATTATTCTCTTTAGCTGTTGTGTTAGTATTTACATACACAAAGGGTCCTTTTAAATAATAGCCTATACTATCCAACCCAAAGGAAGACATAAGTGGAATATTGAGTGAACTAATGACATAAAGTGGATTCAGTATAGTATGCAGTTAGCTTGGGACTGCCATATTCATAAATTGTTCTTATATGTATTATTGATTTGATATCATAGGTTCTACTAGTTTGATTACTTTGATACAAAAAAGCGTAGGTTTAGAAGCGTAGGGCTTGGGATGAATGATGTCTTGAAAAACTTCCTTTGAGACGTTGACCCACAAAAAATAATTAATTTGTCTGTTCCATTAAGGCTCGATGTTTGTCTATGTTCATTGGAGTGCTCCATCTATTCTATATGTGTGTGTGTTTTTATTTGTGTGCTGTATCTTTAGAAAAAAACAATGTATTTCAGAAGTCTTGGAAAACTAACCTCAACACCAAAAAATTTAAGCTTCCAAGTAGCTTTCAAACACTGGACCAGATTCAGTGCAGTGAGAAAAAGGTTTCAAATGTGAAAACTCATGTACAAGATTCAATTTGAGATGCAATTCATTTAATAATAACCTATCTCATCTGAGAACTCTATTGATGTCTATGGGGAAAAAATTGGAACTGAATTTTGAGAAACGTTTTTTCTCCTTGAATTGAATCCCGACCATGACTTTTCACTTGATAAACCATGAGATAACATTTTCTCATTGAACTGAATCCGGTCCGTTATAAGAAAATATGGGTCAATAATTGAATGTTCCAAATTAAAATCAATGAGATAATGCTATTTTATGGTTTAACATGTGAAAACTTATGGATGATATTCAATTAGAGGAGCAAAAACCTTTCTCCTAATTCAGTTCCAATAGACCACAAAAGAGTGTCTCATTGAATTGCATCTAGCTCTATGGCAAAATCTGGAATTGATTTATATAAGCTTTTCTCATCAGATTGAATCTGGTCCTTTGTATGAACCAACACTTTCAGAGTAATTTTCTCTCCTAAATGTGTTGCAGTCACCTTTACTTTAGTTGTACTTTGAGCCAATCATTTTGCATTCCATGAAGATACCCAATATTCACAAGTGCAAATGGCATTACTATTGGTAACTAACACTGTAGCATGCCTGTTACACGTTGATACTTGTGACTAACATTGTTGGTGTGAACGTAATTGTAACTGTATTTCAAAGCATTTCTAAAATATGTCCCTATATCATAAAACTTTTTACAGTTGAACTTTTTATACTACCAACGAATGATGCTCTTGGTACAAAAATGAAGCAATAGAATGTCAAAATATAAAATATATATGAATCCTCATCTTTAAATATGCCTAAGTTCTACCTGCATGGACAGTGAAATATTAATGAATACATTCGAATTACAGTGGTAATCCAGGCTCATGACATTGCAACCTAGAAGAACCCAGGCAGCTGGGGCACTTGGCAGATTTCTTTTGATTATTTTTAGTCGTCTTTTATAAAAATGGAAAATGTGTGAATGTGGAACCATAAAAAAAAAATGAGAAGAAAGTTAATGTGAATATCAAACCGCACAAGTTTGATATGTAAGATAAGTAACAATTACAAAAATCTCTCAAAAGCACAACAAAGAGAAATTTAAACAAGGAGGAGTTGTACATTTCAAACATTATCTTACAAAAATCAGTCTTTGAGTCAATGAAGAAGCAACATTTCCATAAGTATGTCTAGAAGAAACCAAATGAAAAATGCATACTGAACATGAGATAAAACATATTTTTGTGATTCATTGACTTCATATACATGTTTTAGCTTGGAAGTTATAATACGGAACTGCTCAAACTAGTAGTTCCTGTTTGTGTACAAACTAATCAGGTCTAAGGTACCTGATCAACAAACACAGTGGTGCAAGATTAATTACATTTTTTTTAAAGCATTCCTGTAATTATATGTGTCATTTATATTCCCAGCCTGCTCCACTACATGCTCAATTGCAGTCCATGATCTCCCCTGCACAACCATGTCCTGGTAAGGCAGCAAGGACACATTACATGAAATACTGGAAGAGGCATTGCTGATGTACTGCTGATGTGCATCAATCTATCCTTAGAAAAAAACATTGTTGTCTATAATAATATAATATTATATAAAAGAATTGCAAGAAGATCACTCAACTAAAAGTGGACCTTGCAATATGCCAATGATCCTGAACATTACAGTAAACCAACCAAAAAATGGCCGAATCAAAGCCTGGGTCTGAATCCCATTCAGACGCTCTGGGGGCTGGATTTGAAATGGGCTGCCCCTTAAAGGAAAACTATACCCCCCAAACAATGTAGGTCTCTATTAAAAAATACTGAGTAAAACAGCTCATGTGTAAAACCCTGCTTCATGTAAATGAACCATTATCATAATAATATACTTTTTTAGTAGTATGTGCCATTGGGTAATCATAAATAGAAAATTGCCATTTTAAAAAATAAGGGCCGCCCCCTGAGATCGTAAGATTCACTGCGCACACATACAAACCACATGTAAGGTCAAATGAGCCAATTAACAGACAGAGTTCTGCCTTTTGCTTCCTCACTTCTTCCTGTTACAGTTAGAGTTGTAGTATTTCTGGTCAGGTGATCTCTGAGGCAGCACAGATAGAGTCACGAAATGGTGGTTCAAGGCAAGAGATGTAAAAGGGCAATATTTATGTAAATATATATTCCAGTTGGGTAAGATTCGTTAATATGTCATTCAATTTGATATAAACTATCTGTTGCTTAAGTATTCATTTTGGGGGTATAGTTTTCCTTTAAACATCACACAGCTGAAAAACCTGTGCATGGAGGAGTGAAAAAAATATCTTCTAGTCAGTCTCAGAGAATGATAGACAATTAAAAGAAATACCTTATTGAGCTTGTTTTTTTCAGGAGGGGCAATTACTGGTATTAGAGGCAAAATTGTGCTTACTTTTTCACAGAATGAATAAATAATTGTGAACTTCAATTCTACTTGACATTTTTGCTTACATTACCTTTATATTTATGTATTGTAGTGTTTGAATGAAGATCATATACTGATATGTCCATTTATGTTAAGAAAGAAAAAACTTTACATGAAGTGTACTTAATTTTTCGCATGATTGCACATACATAAAAAAATTGAGCAAAGAGACACAATATTACAGTATATATTTTTACATAAAATACTGTACTCTTAAGAAAGCAAATCCATAAAAATTGAGTTGCCATTTTAAGTTCGTTTTACGGGAAGGCAATTACTACTATCTGTCCTTCCAAGCCATGATGGAGAAATGTTGCAGTTTTTATGTGCCACCTTTCAGTAATTGTACAGGTAACTTTTTTTTAGATGTCATTATCATATTCTCCATTATTGTCACCTCTACTCTTATAATGGGCCAGATTCAATTGAGTGAGAAAAGGTTTTCTCACTGAATTGAATCTGGGCCAATATGTGCTAAGACATTAAGGGGTTTATTTAAAAGTTTATTAAAAGGCACAGAGTTTGCCCAGAAGCAGTAACGTGTAGCAACAAATCAGCAGGTAGAATTTAAGGGTCACATGTTTAAAAGCAAGCATCTTATTGGTTGCTATGGGTTACTGCCCTTGGGCAAACATAGTGCCTTTTATTACAAATGGGGGTATAAGTTTAAAAGACCTACATTATCCCAGTAGTCACTTAGGTCTACAATAGTCCCCTATAGCTCTTCAGTGGGAAAAAGTTATCTCCTGGTTTATCATGTGAAAACTCATGGACGAGAGTTTTTCCCGTAGAGTTTTTGGGTCAGATTAAATTCAATGAGAAAAGGATTTATCACGTGAAAAGTTATGGACGAGATTCAATTTGAGAGGTAATTCAATTCAGAAAGTGTATCTCACAGTTTATCATGTGAAAACTCCATTGAAGTATATGGGAAATCTATGGGGAAAAACGTTTTTTCTCCTCAAATTGAATTCTGTTCATGAGTTTTCACGTGTGAGAAACCATGAGAGAAGTTTTTCATGAATTTAATTGCATCTCAAATTGAATTTCATCTTTGGGGCCATATTCAATTCAGAGAGAAAAAGTTATCTCATGGTTAGAATGAGAATTAGAATAGAATTTTCACTTAAACAAAAGTGAGATAAGTTTAAATGAAATGAATTGCATCTCAAATTGAATTTCGTCTCTGAGTTTTCACTTGATAAAAATATTTCTCACTAAATTGAATCTGGCACATGAGCTTTTACATGCTAAACTTTTTACTCACTGAATTGAAAATGGTCCAAAATGCTGTATATGACTAGCTGGAGAAGAAGTACTAATGTCTGAACTCTAACGAGTTCTCAGGTATCATTGGTGCATGCCTCTCAATCATTCTGATGAACACCACAATACACCAAATATTTATTTGTTTACTGTATAACTTTATTTTTTTGAGGATCTGTGCCAAGAATGATTTTGGGATATTCGCCACCATGAGAGATGGAATAGGGCATGATGGCAAATTTTTTGTCTGCCCATGAATGTTCTGTCTGATTAAAGGTCTCGCTTGAAGGTTACTCGGTGCACTGTTATCACAGATTTTCCATTATCTGACTCTGTCTGTTACTGATCACTCTCTGTTTATCCTGACCAGTCATCTGTTATTAGACTTACCTCTGCCATTTGTTTTCCCACCTCATTCGATTTTGTTCTTCTTGGATTGCATATAGTAATGCCTAGCAACAAGTGAGGTTTCATGACCGATCCCTGGCAATCCAATAATGAGATTATTTTTCTCCCCACATTGTAGATAATAACCATTCTTCTGTTTTATATAATATAAATCATTGCTATAATGCCTGTTTCTGATGAGGGATATCCTTTGGGCATTCCGAGAATCTCTACAGTTTAAGGTGGAATATGCATCACTTGACACACTTGAATTTCTAGACCCAAGAGAAGAATTTAACTAGGCTCGTTCTTACAGATTAATTAATATCTGGAAACATGAGCACATTATGATTTTCACTGCATTGAGACACTGAAGAGAGATGTTGAGGTATTGGAATGCAAAGCACTCTTGCTGTGACCTTGGGTACATGACCTCATCTCTCTGAGCCAGAGTTTTCAAATTAAATCCATAGCTTGTTGGGGTTGTGATTCATAGTGATGGGCGGCTTTGTTGTTCACAGACATGAGTAAATAACTAGTAGGTGATATTATATGGGGCATATATCAGGGAAAATATTTCTTATTAATATTAGCTTATATGTAAAAATATATGTAAAAATATATTTTATATATATTAAATATAAAAAGTTATTAAGAAAGAACTGGTTGCACACATTACTTTTTTTTATTTTTGCCATAATCACAGAGATGGAAAAATATCACGTAAAGTTTAAAAAAATGACTGTTTGGATTGGATAAGTCTTAAACATACGCAATTCAAACAGTCATTTTCAGTTCACCAGTCATGTAAAACTCCTGTATCTCTAATAGACCATCTACCCCATTTTGCTCAATTGCCTTACTGCCTTGTTCGTGTTTTTATTTTTTCTCTGATTAGCTTACCTGCCACTCAGATTCATTTTCCTGTGCAACACACACTGCTTTCTCTTTTCCTACTTCTAGTTCTACTTGGTCTGTTTGGCAAATTAGATGCTGTTTGGATATGTCAGCATCCTAAAATTGAATGTAATATGTGTGGGATCTGGACCAAAAATTGCATTTTAATGGGAAAATGCAGATTGTTTTCTATTACTGACATTGTTGCTGATACTAAAAATCAGGAAAGCTGAACTCTAGTCTCTAAGACTGTATAGCAATTGTAATATCCATGGTCAGATGCTCTCCCTCTGACATTTTTCATGCCTACTATAATAAATTAATGATATTTATGGTTACTGTTCTGTACAGCCCAAGCATAGCCCATAAATACTTCATTTTTATCAGTGCTTGCAACAAAAATAAATACTGTGGAATGATTAAATGGGGATATTTATTAACCGTACCTGCTCTGAAGACCCTTTGACATGAAAAAGGCTAATTTTCTACACTTTGCACAGGTACCAATAAGTAATTCATAAAGACAACACCAAACAATTCTTTGCTATAACACAGTCCTATTGATTTATGATTTTAAAATACGACTCTCCATAAATAGATATAAATAGTAAATTAGCTTCACATTAAGATGAATTAATAACATAATGCAGGTATTTTTTCTCTGCCTGCATCTGCAGAGCTTGCCCCTGTTGGATGATATATGAATGTAGAACAATTCCTATTTAACATATCTGAAGCCATTGCTAATAGCTACTACTGTACTAATTTATTGTTATGAATCAGAATGGTAAAATGAAATCTTGTACCAGCTTAAAGTGCTTACAATATTATCTGAGGGTTACAAAATTGCAATATCCATTAAGAGCAAATACAAAGGGGGGTTGTGGGAGCACCCGCATTGCTAAGTAAAAATATAGAAGTAAGGGAAGTGCTACTGGCATATCCAAAAGGGTCAGTGCACATTTCCTGGGCCCTGTCTAAGTAATTCAGTAGATATGCAAATGCATGTGTTAACAAAGACAGGGGTTTTTAGTTACAAAGTTATGATCATAAAGTTGAAAAGCCACCATACCACGTCAAGGTAAACCCCATATGGCGGTCCCTAACTTGTTTACCTACCAGTCATAGTATTGAGGATCCTGTGTCTCTCTGCATAATAGCATTAGTATAGTAAAAAGTAAAAGTCTGCTGAACCTTGGTTTCTGTCTGAGGGCTAGCACCCCATACCCCCCCTTTAAACTAGTGGTGATCCTATGCTTTTAAAATTGGGCGTTTGTTTTGGGAATATCTCTCCTTTAAAAGCCTGATTGCTGGCTGGGGAGGATTTAGCCCTCAGTGAAAAAACAGCGTTCAACGGTCATTGATTACAGGTAATGCTAGAATGCACATAAAAAATAAAATAAGTTAGGGACCGCCATTCGGGGTTTACCTTGACGTGGTATGGTGGCTTATCAATTTTATGATCATAACTTTGTAACAAAATAACCCCTGTTTTGGGTACATATGCAATAGCATTTATTATACTTATATATATATATACTTTAAAGCCTTTAGAGTGCTCCCACAACCCCCCTGTTTTGATATTGTATATTTAGCCAGGAGCTGTGGCATAGCTTCAGTGGTTGTAGCACCCCATACCCCCCCTTTAAACTAGTGGTGATCCTATGCTTTTAAAATTGGGCATTTGTTTTGGGAATATCTCTCCTTTAAAAGCCTGATTGTTGGCTGGGGAGGATTTAGCCCTCAGTGAAAAAACAGCGTTCAATGGACATTGATTACAGGTAATGCTAGAATGCACAAAAAAAATAAAATAAGTTAGGGACCGCCATTCGGGGTTTACCTTGACGTGGTATGGTGGCTTATCAATTTTATGATCATAACGTTGTAACAAAATAACCCCTGTTTTGGGTACATATGCAATAGCATTTATTATACTTATATATATACTTTAAAGCCTTTAGAGTGCTCCCACAACCCCCCTGTTTTAATATCCATTAAGAACCAGCACCAAACAATGATGTGCAATTAACATGACACACTATAATATAAATAGTTATTTTTATAGAATAACTTATATTTCAGATTCAGACTGCTGATTTTTATTATCCTATTGATCTTTCAAACTCCCATTCACATCACTGCCCGAATACTGGAATTATAACTTCAAATCAAGTATTTATTAAGCTAAAAAAAAGTTAATGTAATGTAAGAAGGTTTGCTAAACTCCGAATTTATCCACTTTTTAAAATAAAAAAAAACACGACCAAATTCTAATACCCGATTTGACCTTAATTTTATTTAAAATCTCAATTTAATTGGTTTGGTAAAAACTCATTAAAATTCATCTAAAACCTGAAATGTACATTTTTTCAGAGTTTTTTCCCAAATCGCTCGATTTTTTTCAGACTTTCTCCCAACAAGCCCGAATTTGTGAGATTTATAGACACTGGGAAAATTTGCACCTTGACAGTAACCCATGGCAACCAATCAGATGATGCTTTCAGCTAATCTAATCACTGACTGGTTACTATGGGTAACTGCTCAGGTGCAAATTTACGCAGGGTTTTCCCTAGAATTTTTGGGCTACTTCCAGCGCAGACCACATAAACTTCGAAATAGTATAGGAACCTCTGTCATTGACTTATACACAACCTCAGCAGGTCTGAGATGGTGATTTACGGATTTGGGCTTTTTGCTGCATAAAGCGTTAATAAATCTTGAAAAATTCGAGTTTACAAAAAAAACCTAAAAAATTAGAGTTTTGCCCCAAAAAACTTTGGCATCTAGAAGCTTGCAAGGTCATGTAGATGACTATGGAGTTGTCCTAGACAAAACTTAATTTATTTATTCAGTTGGAATTTTTCAAGTTTTTGGAATTTTTGGAGCTTGTAAACTTCATTTTTTTCTAGGTATTTTCCGACGATTTTCTTTATTTTTTTTTTGAGTTTTTATATTCATATTTTTTAATAAATAAGGTAACATTCATGTTTTTTAAATTGTGAATTTATTATAAATAAGAAAAACTCTCAAAATTACACAATGCAAATTTTGAGAAACAATGCCCTAAGTACATACAGTATTCAATGGGGCAGAGACTGAGGTGAATAATAAATAATTTCTGCTGACGCATATGTTGTCACTATTGTGACAACTAGACCTGTAGGGGTACCTGGGTCAGTGTCTTGGGGCCGCTTTCCACAGTCTTTTAGGGTAAAAACAGTCACAGTAGTCGCTCCTCTTAAAGGCAAGTGCCTGCAGTTTATTCTGTTACACAGTCTTTAGTAACAAGCAAAACAAAACAAGGAAAAATAAACCCTTGCACCAGAGCGCTGACTAAACACAGTTGGCAGCCTAACTACAGTTGGGTGGCTTGCCCAACACCAACTTAAAACAAAAGAATCAAAATATAACACAAAATTTTGGTAATCAGTACCTTCCTTGTGCAGTGCAGCTTCTGCTCTCTCTCTCACTCTCCGGTGGGAGGGGTCCCCTCTCTCTCTCACTCTCAGGTGGGAGGGGTCCCCCCTCCCAAGGTCAGTCAGGTACTTTAGCTGCAGCAATTACCTTGCAGCTTTGGTCTGTATTAATTAATCCATGTTCCAGGGCGTTGTATTATATAACACCCTGGGAGAAACATATCGCCCATCTATAACTAACCCAGCTGCTTTGTTACACTATGTAGATAAAGGATAAGAAGAAGAAGAAAAAGGCAACAGGCAGAGACCTCATCTTTCATCCCGAAATTGAGCATTACAAATGAAAAAATGATTTTGTGGTAAGGGAGTACAGGTATGGGATCTGTTATCCAGAAGCCTGGTTTCCAGAAACATCCAATGTATGGAGAGGTTGTCTCCACAATTGACTCCATTTTATTCAAATAATCCCAAATGTTTATTTTCTTTTTCTCTGTAATAATAAAACAGTACCTTGTACTTAATCCCAACTAAGATATAATTAATCCTTATTGGAGGCAAAACCAGCCTATTGGATTTATTTATTTTTTTACATGATTTTCTAGTAGACTTAAGATATGAAGATCCAAATTACTGAAAGATCTGTTATCTAGAAAACCCCAGGTCCTGAGTATTCTGGATATCAGGTCCCATACCCGCACCTTGTGGCCTCCCCCCACCCTGTCAGAATAGTTTATTGGGTTTTAGAAATTGAACATGTTAGTGTTCAGCTTCATTAACTCTTAAAACAGTGTTAGAATTGTAGAACTTCACATGACAGTGTTACAAATTTTGATATATTTTATGATCAGCTAGAACAATTATTAGCAAGCATGATACAGCATTCAAATTTCTGTTGTTGTGCATCCTATCTTTAAAAGTGTTTTTCCTCCTATCACATTAAACTTTGCTTAAAAGTGAGTTTTTTAAACATAAACCATAAAACTCTTCAGACCGATGTGCTAGACCTGGACAATAGTTGAGACAATAATCCTAGAAGGTCACATTTTGACTAATACTGCTCAATGCTGTTAATTATTGCTAGCCTATAGCAATTTAACAAAACTGCTTGTGGCTGGAAATGATTTATATTCGTGTAGTATATTAACTTTTGCTCTGAAAGTTGAAAGTATTGGATTCTTCGCTGCTGTGTCCTAAGGGTACATCAATATGGCTCAGCTGTCCAAGGTGAGCCATGTACCTCATTGTAATGCTGAGGAGAACATAGGCAACATTACATTCATTTTCTGTAACACCTATTCATTTTCTCATAATCGAGTGAAGCTTCTGTAATAACCCACACACCAGGATCTATACATGTTTGTTAAGCAAACAGCCCTCCTCCGCCATTCTGTGACATTATTAATGTGTTTTATCTCAGATTCCTGGAAGATGAATCAAAAGGAATTTCCCAAAAATACACAAGATTCAATGATAATATAAGAGCAGTTGATTTCTTATGGGAAATAACACATAGGTTAAATTCATAAATTGCCATGCCAGCCAGCTGATATTAAAGGTGTGTGCAGAACATGACAGTTATAAATGTGCAAGCCACACAAACACTTTACTTATAAACTGGAGGTGACAGCCAAAGTTTGTTTATGGTATTCAGAAGAACTCCTTGCACCCTATGTAACTGAAAAAAAAAATCTAGATGAAATCTTTGATGGTACATAATCCATGGAGATCACTGAAAAAGAGAGATGGATGAATCCCTGCCAGACCTCATTCCCACCGTGGCCTTGAGTCTATATAGTTATCTGTCAATATGGCAGGACTGCCAGAGATGAACATGCTGAGCATAGCTGTACATAACCTTATTTAAATCATCGCCCAGGATGAGATTGCACGGTGATAGATTAATAGCAAAGCCACCTTTCCTTATTTACTGATTACCTGCCATCTGTGAGAGCACCAATCTGCAGTATCATGCAATCTCTCGGACTAGCTTTCATTTTCCTCTATAAGGTATTCCACACCCTCCAATATTGTGCTTCTAGCCATGAATGCCATACAGATGCAAAGCCCCCTGTTTTTATGAGAAGTATATCTAAGTAATAGGAACATGTTATTATGTGTGTATGTATGCATATATTATTATGAGACCATTTATAATTCTATTACAATATTAATATAATATGGATTTAAGTCAGTAGCTCCTGTCTAGTGACAACATGAAATGTTTATTTCCGGTAACATTGTTAATATGATTACAGCTGTCTTATGAAACACAGCTCCAACCTGTGTAACACTACGAACAGTCTGTATAAAATAGCCATTGATATATTCTGTAATGTGTGTCCCTCATTGTTCTAGAGAAATTATCCCGAGCCTGGGGCTTGCGATCAACATGTTTCTCACCAACCCCATGGATGTTGCTCCCAGTGGCATCAAATCAGGTGCTTATTTTTGAATTCCTGTCTTGGAGGCAGGTTTTAAATACATATAAACCAGGTGTACTGCCAAACAGAGTCTCCTGTAGGCTGCACAGTCCACACAGGGGCTACCAAATATGTCAATCATAGCCCATATTTAACATCCCCAGGGACTTTTTTCATGCTTGTGTTGCTCCCCAAATCTTTTTATATTTGATTGTGGCTAACAGGTTAAAAAGTTTGGGGACTCCCAATTCAGCTTTGGAACCTGCACATTTTAGAAAACATTACCCCGAAGACCCTATTTTAGGGGTTTAACATTTCATGACATTGGTGTGAGGCAATAAACATTTTGCATCTTTAAAGGAGAATTCAACCCTAACATTAAAAAAACCCTACCCCCCTACACTACATAGACTCTCCCTTCCTACTCCCCACAGCCTAAGTGTTACCCCGGGCAAAAGCCTGTAACGTTTTACTTAACTCTCGGTGCAGATTCAGACATTGGAGTTCACTGGCGCCATCTTCTTCTCTTCTGAAATCTTCAGACTCAGACCGGTGTGTCGATGCATTGCAGTTGGAGCAATTTTATGTTTCACGACAACTGCAGATCACAATGTCAAGAAACATCTTCAGGGACATCTGCCATTGACTTCTACATGACCTCAACAGGTATTAGCTGGAGTATTTTTGTATTTGGATTTTAGCACCTTTGGGGTATAATAAATCTCTAAAAATTTGAATTTTCCCTTTAAAAACTTGACCAGAAAAATTCAAGGTTTAATAGATGGGCCCCTAAGTGCACTGCAAGAGTTGCTTTCAAGGCAGAAGGAGGATGAAAATAGTGACATTGGTCCCACCAACTTTCATTTAAGTAACTTACTGTTTCTGACCAGACCACTGCTAACATTTGGCATTTTATTTTAAAATCAAAGAACTTGCTCAGAGTGTCCACAAAAGTCATCCTTGTCAAATACAAAAAGAAAAAGTATGGCCTTTCCTAACATGAATGTCTCCCTAAATCCAGAACAAGTGCTAAGTTCCCTGGTAACAGCTCTGCTTCTGCCTGTAGCAGCCACCTTTGGCCTCGAGAGGAGCCCTCAGATACTCAGATGCCGCCAGGTCTCAATAAGAGAGGAACCCAGCAAGAGGTCTGGACAGGCAAAGGGGCACGGTCGTTACCAAGGTTTTGGATGGAAGGCAACAGTTCAGGGATCAAGCTGGGTCAGACAGGCAGTGGTCGGTTCAGGCAGAGTTCAAGCAAGGTCAATCAGGCCAGGGTCGGCATAGGCAGCATTCAATGATAGCAAGGCAGCAAGGGTCAATACCAGTAGAATTCAGAATAGTTAGGCAGGCAAGGCTCAGGATTTGCAGAGTAGTCAGGCAGGCAAGGATCAAAACAGGAATCAAACAAGACAGGAATGGCACCCAGGATACTAACAAGTTAGAGATAACAACGTGCAGTGAGTTTGAGCTCAAAGCCCCTTCAAATATTCCAAATTAGCACCACTCAACGTGATGACATCACACACCCTAGTGATTACCGGCAATGGGAAGAAGTAGCACCACATGGCGGACGTCCCCGCGGTCCACTAGACCACAAGGGTGAGTGTTTGTTACAATGAATTACTTAAGTCAGTTTTGCAACTGGGGGGCCTCGTATTTGCCTGTGGGCCAATGACATTACAACTTTACATTTTGGTGTTAGCATTGTAAAGCAAAGATGAGGTTGAAACTCATCGAAAAGGTGATA
The DNA here is from genome assembly GCF_017654675.1 of Xenopus laevis. NCBI lineage: Eukaryota > Metazoa > Chordata > Amphibia > Anura > Pipidae > Xenopus > Xenopus laevis. The sequence continues at coordinate 65,266,116 of NC_054371.1, read as the reverse complement.
CTGATAGAAACATTGAGAACTGCAAGTTCTGAGACAGCTGCAACAGGGCTTTTAGTGCACCAGCAAGGTCATCGCCAAAATGAGCCCTTGAACAGATGGATTTTTAGAAGCTGTTTGAATGTGATATAAGATTAATTCCCCATGCAAAATATTCCAAAACAGTTACAATGCAGAAAAAGCATTGGTGCAAAATAAACATCCTAAAGCAAAACATACAATATTAAAATGAATTCTCCCAAAAGAGAGATGCCTCTAGAACTCCAACAACTATAACAAATCAGTAACACAGCACATGGATTTAGTCTTGTAGGTTTAAATCCTGTGTTTTTTTACTGAATTATTGAAAAAAATAAATGACCTACAATATGCTGTTGTATAAAATACCCTTGCCAATGTTAAAGGGATCCTGTCATTGGAAAACATGTTTTTTTTAAAAATGAATCCGTTAATAGTGCTACTTCAGCAGAATTCTGCACTGAAATCCATTTCTCAAAAGAGCAAACAGATTTTTTTATATTCAATTTTAAAATCTGAAATGGGGCTAGACATTTTGTCAATTTCCCAGCTGCCCCAGGTCATGTGACTTATGCCTGCACTTTAGGAGAGAAATGCTTTCTGGCAGGCTGCTGTTTTTCCTTCTCAATGTAACTGAATGTGTCTCAGTGAGACATGGGTTTTTACTATTGAGTGTTGTTCTTAGATCTACCAGGCAGCTGTTATCTTCTGTTAGGGAGCTGTTATCTGATTATCTTCCCATTGTTTTTTTGTTTGGCTGCTGGGGGGGAAGGGGGGTGATATCACTCCAACTTGCAGTACAGCAGTAAAGAGTGATTGAAGTTTATCAGAGCACAAGTCACATGACTTGGGGCAGCTGGGACAATATGTCTAGCCCCATGTCAGATTTCAAAATTGAATATAAAAATATCTGTTTGCTCTTTTGAGAAATGGATTTCAGTGCAGAATTCTGCTGGAGCAGCACTATTAACTGATTCATTTTGAAAACATCTTTTTTTCCCATGACACTATCCCTTTAAGATCTCCAAAGACTCATTTATGGTCATTGCATAGAATAATGCCATTCATTATTGAGGTACTTTTCATCCAAAGCCATTGCTTGCACTTCTGCATAGTTGCACTTAGGTCAGGTCCCGACTCCTCCTGCAAATTACAGGCAATACACTTATTGACACAGACACACCCTTCTGCCATCACCTCAGCCCCCAGCAGCCTGCAGCAATTGTGAATATGTAATTTTGCTGCCTAGCACCAGATAATTATGACATTCTGTCACCAAAGGTTTTCAGAGCAGCTGCATCCAAGTCACATTAAAATGCAATTGCATGTTTTTAATGTATCAGCTGAATCACCACCTTGTGACAACAATTATGCTGTAATGGGGGGAGCACTGCATTGTGGGTAATAAAAATGGTGGCATGCCTAAAATTGCACTGTACACATTGAGCCTTGAAGTCTGAAGAGATTTTGGTTTTATAATTTCCGCTTATTTACATAATGAATGTTGACACCTTTGTCATATAATCATGTTTAAGGCCATTTCTTAATTGTATACTATGTTGTTAAAAAAAGTATATTCAATGCACTTTTATCTTTTATTTCTTACCAGTAAAGACCATCTAATAGCAAAGTACTGCATTGTTTCATGGTCTGGTCTGGCCAGTCCTACACTTTGATCCTTTAAGAATCAGATGAAAGTTCAGTGTATGATTGGCCATACCAGGGATGACTTTGATGTAGTTGGCCATCTTAAATATATTGCAATATATGGACAAATAATCCCTGTTTTGTTTGAAGGGTAAGGCATTTTTCGTAGCTTAAGGCACAAAATGTCTCAATGTCCTTAATATATTGGTTATGGATTGAGTGCAGAGGACCTCTTGTATTTGTCTATATAAATGTGGTTGTAATATCCTTAAGAGCGGAAAATCCTGCCCAAACACACAAAAGAATTCTCAGGCAAATATTGCACATCCCAATTATAAACATGATAAACAAGACTTGTATGTGTGACATCTATGCTCAAATAAATTCATTCCTCTTGATCTTTTGCTTTCATCTGGCTTATTAATCATTATATTATTATATACTATATTATCACAAATGTGTGTTAGTGGGTTCAGCCATAGTTTAGACACTGAATAAATATCAACCATGGACTCTAGAAAAAACTGTCCTCAACACTGGTGGAAATGTGCGATGTATGGGGCAAGGTCAGGGATGGGACCAATTAGTCAGGTGGCAGGATACTTGGCAATCATGGAAATCCAAGCATGGACCAAAAGTTTTTAATGATGAGGTTCAGAAGTAGCAATGAGTGCTAAATCTGGCAGGGATTCTTTAGATCTCCTTTAAAGAAGATAAGGAGAAGGATAGCAAGTAAAGGGAGAAAAGTGCATATGGTAGCTTTTCTACAAATGACTGATAACCTTTTGTGTTTGTGAAAGCAAACTAGGAAAGTTGAAACAGAACTCTGTACTGGTTTATTCTGTTATGTGAATGAGCAACATGCTGAGATAACCAGAAGCTTTTTAGGTTGCCAGTTTGGAGGTGGGCGTTGTGTGAAACTTTGTATGATGTTGGTTAAAATATTTTACTGAAGGACCCTTTGCCAAGAAATTGATATACCATAACAAATCTGACTATATCTATCTTCAGAAAGAACAAATATGTGTTTTTCTCTTACGGGAAAATGATTTGAGATGAAGATCACATTTACAGGTAAGTGAATAATAATGCAGTAACAATAAGGCAGTTCTGGAAAAGGGCTAAAGAGACAGGGAATGGAGAAGTGCTGAGCAGCAGAATGGGAGTAGGCAAGTGTATAAAGAGAAAGTAATCTGTGAAAAGGTATATAAGAATATGTTTTTATCACACAAGTGCCCCAGAATCAGACTGAACAAATCTGGTAAGGTAAATGAGGAATTGAAGTGTAACTAGGATTTCTGCACAAAGTGGATCCTCTCCTCCTTTGCATCCAGCACTATAGGCACAACTCTTTAGGGGTCATTCACTGATCTCTTGTGCCCACCTGTGGCTGGCAGGCACCTACTCTTGGCAAATGCACATAACAGGGTCTTTGCTGAAAAAAATAGGCATCTTCATAGTGTGATGAACAGAAACACACTTTATTGGTGAACAGCTTCTTGCAGGGAGGCAGACTTAAAACCGGGGCTCTGGTTGTTGACAAACCTGCTTTTGGTCATTTAGAGTGTGGATAAGACCTGGATCGGTGATATTCTGTCACGGTCGGCACCCAACACCAGAACAAATGCCAAGTACCCTGGTCTCTGCTCGTGCTTCACCTGTAGTGTGACCGCCTTTGGCCTCGGGAGGAGCCCTCAGCTACTTGGATGCCACCAGGACTTAAAAGATAGGTGCAAAGCTAGAGGTTCTGGATAAGCAGAGGGGCACGACTGTTAGCAAAGTCTTTGGGCAGAAGGTCGCAGGCAGAGAGTGAGCGTAAACAAATCAGGCTGGGTCTGGGCAAGCAGCGTTCAAAGCGAGGTCAGGCAGGCAAGGGTCAAAACCGGGAGATCAATCAGAAGGATAATGCAGAAGGGATGGTCAAAGTTCAAGCAATGGATCAGGATACAGAGGTCAGAATCGTCAGGAACAGGCAGGGGTCACAACAGGTTGTCAGAATCAAGTCTCAGAATCAGAATAGCAAAAGCTAAAGGCACCAGGAACAAACCTATAACGGGCAGTGAAAAACTATACAATACCCCTTTAGAAATTTGAATTTCGCTCCCTTGCGCCTATAAATACAGCAGAGCCCTTAGTCACCAGGCGCCAGATGAAGATGGATGCGTGGCGGGCGTCCCCGCCGAGGGGGCGGCAGGCGTCCGTGCCATCCGCTAGACCACCAGGGTAAGCTGTTACATATTCCTTGTGTTTGAAAGAGAACTTTCTTTGATGGAACTACAAAACACAAGTGAGAAGAACTGACAGTGAATGCAAAAAATGAGGAACTTCACAAACAATTCCATTGGCACAGGGACATTGGCACAGGGACAGCTAGTTCTTGGCATGCCAATGACTTGGTGTTTTTGCCTTTGAATATCAATGAACCTGAAAACAAAAATGTTTTCCCCCGAGGATAGATGACAAGGAGGGGGGTGCATAGCAATAACTTTGTCTGTTGTATTTGTAAATTCAAAATATTTTTAATAGAAGTAATCAAGTTTCTTTTAATGAGTGTGGTTGTTATATCTGTAGCCTCCAACTCAATATTTTGGAGGTTACCATGGGAACATCAGCATAACTAGAGGCCTGTGGAACCTGGTATATAGATTGGGCCCACAAGTTGGGAGCCCCATGGTATCAGCACAACATGAGGAACTATTGTCCCATGGCAAATTCTGACAAATTTTTGCCCAGCCAGGTAGCACAGAGTTATTTAAATTGCATAAAACTAGGTTAAAAATGATTTCACTTGTGTAAAACCTTATATAGAAACACTATTGAACTATTTATATGAACTGCTTATTATTGAGTAACATCAGCCATTTCTATTGGGATCTATTTATCGAATTATTTGTGTAGCCCACTCCGTGGAATCAGAGTAAATGGGGTTTGTGTCTGGAGCATTTTAGGAAGCTGCAGATCATTGATGATTTCTTATGATTCTGGATTCTTTGCTTTACTTTGGAATCTCATATAAGCTTACAAGTGTAATTTTAACTTTTTTTATTATAGTAAAGTTATTTATGATGCAGAGTGGTTTCTTGTGCATGTTTTACAGATACATCATATTTTCCTATTAACAGGGCTTGGAATGTGCAAGTGTAAAACAAATGTTACCACTTATTTTTTTATTTGCTTATATCTCTTCTTCTACTAAGCTTATTTTATAAAGTCTTTCTACTATCTGTATTTGTAGCTTTAATATTAATTAGAGCTATCTTCTTTTCATCCCACAGAGCTTTGCAGGAATGTTTAATGAAGTGCCTTTTAAGTCATTCCACTCACTGGATTTACAGACTGAATACACAAGACCCATCGCATTGACGTTCCACTTGATTGTAAATTGTAGCTATAAAAAAAGGTAACGGGAATAAAAAAGATATCTTGTTTTCTGATGATTTGTCTTGCGGTGTGCGATAGTGCTGCATCAGCATGGCAAGTAATGAATGCTAAATATGCAGAGAGCTGTTCTTGAGTATTTGTGCATAATTCTGTACAATGCAAGAGTGAGTTTCTAAAGACAAACATGTTGGTGCGGAGTGCTCTCTGGACATTCTACTTCAGTATTAGTAATACCTGTAGATGTTATGGGAGTAGTAAATAAAATGCTATTTTTAAAGCTCCGCAATGCCTTAATTTTTCAGTTTCTTTCTGTGTTTATGTAAAGGAAATATGAAGAGATGGTTATGCTGGGGTTGCTGACCCTGCTTACAGTTTTAGGAATATGGTACACAGAATTACATATCAGGTGGCCCTAGGCCAGGACCATTTGTTGCCCCCCTTTGTGTTTACATCTAGGGGCAGATTTACTAAAGGGATGAAGTGGCAACCGCTGGTGACATTTCGCCAGCGTTCCCGCCCGCAGGGACATCGCCAATTTACTAATGGGCGCAGGCACCAATTCCTCAGAGTGATAGCCTGCAAAAGTCCTAAAAAAATTTTTGTGGGTAATCAGTTACCCCCATACATTTTCTAACATATGGAACATTAAGGGGCACATTTACTAAGGGTCGAAGTGAATTTTCGAATTCAAAAACTTCGCATTACTAAGTAATTTTTAAAAAACTTAGAATATTCGAACATTCGAAAACTGAAGTACTGTCTCTTTGAAAAACTTCGCCATCTTAAATCTGCCGAATTGCTTTGTTAGCCTATGGGGACCTCCTAGAACCTATAGCCAACATTTGGCTAAGTTTTTAGAGTCAAAGTTTTTTTTTTATAAAATCGGTCGATCGATCAATTAAATCGTTCGAATCGTTCTAATCGAAGGATTTAGTCAATCGATCGAACTATTTCACGTTGATCGAATATAGCCATATTCGATCAAAAAAACGTTGACTTCGAATATCGAACTTCAAACTTTTTTTTTACTTCGAAATTCAACCCTTAGTAAATATGCCCCTAACTATACAATGGGCTCATATGTAGGGCATTATAACAACTCTATTGTCTTTCCTGAACATGTGTTATCAACAGTGGAAATGTAATGTATTTGCTGCAACATATAACATAAAGACGTCCATTCAACTTTCAATTTCCCATCGTATGCAAATTAACTTGGACTCAAGATCTCTAGCGAAGATGCGCTAGGCAGAAATGAACTCTAGCGCATCTTCACTTTGAATAGCTCACATTGCTGAAGTAGCGAAAAGTCGCGAGCGTTCGGCGCACACAACTAAACTTTGCATTTTAGTGAATTAGCATTGTCTGAGCAAATTGTAGCGATGGGTGTGAATCAGTCGCTGGCGACTTTTCGTCGGTTAGTGAATCTGCCCCCTAGTTGGCATTGATTTGCAGGAGAAAATTTAATTTAATTCAATGCCTCCACAGACTCTACGTCTTGTGCGTTTCAGGCTCTTTGTCCTTAGTCAGAGGCTATAGGCTATCTCTCCCCTCACTGTTCTTTCTTACAGATTTCAGAACCACATATCCAAGATCATTACAGAATCTGATAAAAACGGTAGGGTATGTTGTATGATGATTCAAAAGAAACACATATTGAAACGAAACCTGAATACTGAATGACACAAGTAAAATCATGGTAAAAATCCATTTATATCACACTTTCAATATACGCACTTTAATAGCGTAAACAAATATAGATAAATGCACATAAATTTGGCAGAAGAGATTATAATGTTACTGTTATTTCTTAAAGGGGTTGTTCACCTTTGAATTAACTTTTAGTATGATGTAGAGAGGAATTTGCAATTGGCTTTAATTTTTTTATTATTTGCATTTTTTTGCTTTTTATTCAGTTGTTCTCCAGTTTCAATTTCGAGCAATTTCTGGTTGCTAGGGTTTAAATGATCCTAGCAAACATGTATGGATTTGAATAATAATAAGAGACTAGTTATGAATAGGGGAGGGCCTGAATAGAAGGATGAGTAATAAAAATAACAATAACAATAAATGTGCAGCTTTACAGAGCATTTGTTTTTAGATGGGGTCACTGATCAGCCTTTTGAAAGCTGGAAAGAGTCAGAAGAAGGCAATTGATTTAAATACTATAAAAATGAATAATGACAACCAATTGAAAAGTTGCTTAAAATTAGCCATTCTATATTATACTAAAAGTTTACTTAAACCACCCCTTTAAAACAAAAGTATCAAAAGTTCTTTTCCAGGGCATAGTCAAAATCATCTAGCCTTGTTCCTATTTATCTCCACCACCTTGCTTTATCATTTTCTCTGCTAATCCCTATAACATAATAGAAATCTCATTTCTTTAGCTCACCGCTATGCACGGAACACATCCAAGTTCAAATACCGGTGTACAGAGCTTGTGATTGTATGAGGTTTAATAAGTTTGTCGGATTTCGATAACCTTCCCTGGGAGGTTTGAAAGAAATAAATCACAATGCAGCACCTCCTTTTCTCCAGACATTTAAAAGTGATATAAAGCAAACATATTAAAGACTGGCATCTGAGAAAAGAGCTGAAAATAAAATAGAGGCGTTTAGCAACTTTATATGATTTCTAAATGAGTGTCCTACTTTCATCTAATTTGTAATATGACAATGTTTGATTCTGTTAGTTGTAGATAATTAAAATATTATAAAATAATCAAGGTTTTACAGTTACAGTTACATGCAACATTTTAAAATGTTGTGCAGCATCTGGAATTTACTTGGATTGTTTTTCTAGTTATTTTTTCTTTTATGCAATGCATCAGAATTCACTGAAAATGTTGTCAAGGTCTTGTATCTTTTGAAATCAAACATTTTTTGGCAGAGACGTAACTAGAGGGGGGCAGGCCCTGGCGCGGGACGTGCAGCCGGGCCCCGCCCCCCTCCGTACGGCCGGAAACGGCTGCATTAGAACAGAGTGGCGTGCGAGCTGCCGGGGGGTCCTGAGGGGTTGCGGGCCCTGGCCCAATCGCACCCCCTGCTCCCCTGGTAGTTACGCCACTATTTTTTGGGAAATGGACAAATCCTAAATGAGCGATGAGGGCATTATAGCTATTACTAGTTTTCACATGCTAAAATTAACTGCCTGAACCCCCTAAGCCCCCCGGTTACTTACTTATGTTAGTGAGTGACATAAGGGGGTCATTTAATTTTCCCAGGGCATCCTTGTCCTCCAGCCTATTGGGTTCAAATAAGCTAACATCAGTGCTGGTAAGGCTGTGTCACTGACAGCTAAGTTAAGGGGTAGCTTGATAGAGGCAGAGGGTTAGTATAAGAATATAATTAGCTCCAGGTAGATTTTTAAATTCATACATCCCTTTTAAAATCTATAATGTGTAATACATAAAACATATAGCAAAGAAAACGTAGTTGTTTTAAAGAAAGTGCACACAATTAAGAAGATGAATGTGTTCGAAATCCCACCTCACCTGAATAACTATCATGTGTGATAAAAATAAACACGTGGAAAGTCACGATAAGTACTTAAGTTTCTACCATACAGGAGCATGAATATTTAAGAACAATGTTTAGAACAGCTGTGTTGGTTCCCATTGCAATTATACTGCTACAAAGATACATAATACAATATATTTAACTGATTCACTGCTTAAATAAGTGAGATGTTGGATGAACTGGGATTATTTCTTGTCTTTTTTTAATTTCAGGCATTTTCATTTTTAAAAGGGTCAAAATAATCATGAAGTGTACAATATAGCCATTATTTTATATTTCGTTTCATAATGTTGTATAGGTTATTTTAACGAAACCAGGCGACAATCCTAGTAGAGAGTCATAAGCTTAGCCGCAGTAAATAAAGGGGTTCCTACCTTCACAAAATTGTTTTTTAGTCTGTCTTTGTGGATGAACAGACATCAGTTTAAGCTTTGTATCTTAAGTCCTTGTGTCAGCAGCAAACACTGCTTTACTGCTTATTTCTCAACAGACAGAATGAGGCTGTGGATATATGTGTGCATGGGAATGTACTGTATGTAACATGTACAGCCTGAAACAGTTCATCTATTTTCAGATTTCCGGCTTGTTTGCCCCATGTTAGTGTTACACACTCACAAATACACACACAATTCTTTCACTAATACATACATACAGTACATACTGTTTGGGGGAACAGGGAGGTTAAGCGCACTTACACATACTTGCCTTAAATGTTTTTTATTGCCAGTGGTAATAGTGGTTAATGGTAGTAGTTCAGGAATAGGTGTACATACACAAAGACTTGTAACACAAGTGGCCAAAGACATGCAGCTCACTAGCACAGAACATTACCTTCTTCCTCCTCAAGCTCCCCCTCTTCATCCAGTGCAGGGTCTATAAGAAACAAATGAAGGATATCACAGCACACAAGACATGCGTTCAGCAGGGCAAGCCCTTGCAATTCTATTTAATGCATGGTGCAACGTTTTGGGGACACTCCCCTTTGTCAAGCATCAAGCAAGGAATGTAGTAGGGTGTGCAGTTATTTCCAATTTCTTTGGATCTGTAAGAAACAAAGACAGAATGACTGATGGATCCTGCTACCAGCAACACTGCTGCCTATTTGTTTCTATATTTTCTTTTTTTGTGGCAGGAACAGGTGTACACACAGAGTCAAAGATGTGTAACACAAGTAGCAAAAGACATGAATGACTGCTACATGATGGTGGTCAGATATATTAGTTGTGCCTGTGTTGATAAGATAGTACAGTCAATGGTACTTTTTGGTAAACAGCAAAGAGTTCTGTATATGGAATATATAGAATATATATAATAAACCCAAGTTTGTTGATTTCTCTTGCACACCAGCAAGTGTGACATTGTCCCATTCATTTTCAATGAGGAAACTCATCTCCCGAGCTATTATTGCTTCAAGGAAGTCCTTCTGCCAATGAGGTCAAAGTGCATCAAACTGTATATATATATATATTTAAGCTGTTATGGTGTGGGTATATACACGTTGGTGTTGATGTTAGCCCATGATTAATTATCTGTAGGGTTACTGGTGAGCTCTTCAATCTGTGGTTTTCCACACTTCCACATTTAAATAACACTTTTGCCTTTTGGATTTGGACTTATAAATATATATGTATGCTCATTTGGAGTTGATAAAACACATTCTATGCTATGGCAAACACAAGTGGATTTCAAAAAGTTCGATTTAGAAAATGACTAGGGAATGTCAAGAGCAGCAGTCACCTCTCTGTTTCTGCAGTGTACTTTTCCTAGAGATATTGATGAATATTTGTGCTTGTAGCATTATTGTACATCGTGACTCTGCACAATTAATTCAAGTGCTTTGACTTTACACACACCTTCACTCCTCACATTTAACATTTGCAAATCCAATTCAATCCAATTTGTAACCCCTGTTGATGCTTTCATACATTCAGCAAAATACGTGTGTTCCAGAGTTCAATTTATATTGCGACTATATTAATAAAAGCAATGTCAAATGACCATGTTCAGACAGCAAGAGGAAAACAGGACACTCAATTTTAAGGCTGTGAATCTTTCTTATATGGATCAAGGGCATGAACATTGAAGGCTGCTGAGTTTCAAGGAGAACAACTCATAATTTAATCTAAGTGGACAAAGAAAGGGACATTTTGCTTAGGGCAAAGGTTGAAAGTTGTGCTAATTGTCAATCACCATTTTATACTTTTCCAGTAATGAGGTTGTCACACACCAGGGTTCCACAGAGAACATTGTTTTGTTGTTTAAGTAATGTGCTTGTTAAAAATAATTCTCTCCTTTGAACGTTAATTGTCTTCAGAAAAACAGATTTACATCGGGATGTCTGGACCCAACCGATACAGCCAAGGCTACTTGCGATATATAATTTTAAATTGCCTATTAACAGATAGGAGCATTAAAAGCGGAATTCATGAGGATTTTTATATTGAATGATTGCCAAAAAAAGAAGGAAAAAAAAGTTAAATCTCCAGCTTTCAGTTCTCATGATAAACCTTTAGATATATTTGAGCAAATTTCACTACACAAAGAAAAAGCTATTTCGCCTGTATCGCACATGACAGATCAGGCTGAGCCGCCTTTTCAGAGGTTTTATATAAAAAGGTATTTGACTTGTAGAAAGTGTATGGTCAAATGGGGAGCGTGACAGCTCAGCTTTTAAGGTGTAGAGAGTAATCTCTTTAGAGATGGCACAATATTTAACTATTTTATAAACTGTTTAACAGTTTGACGCAGTGTTTTATATAAAGATTAGCTACAAAACATTTCTGGTGATAAACTCTCTTCAGCAGCTGTACACAGCCTTCCCACACAACATAAGGTGCTAGCTCTATACTGACAGCAGCTCTCATGAATTAATACCAAGATATGTAAAGAATATAATGCAAAGACATTCAGTAGAACATGTCAATTTATCTAGTGCCTGGTGGCAAGGTGCTTTCTTTTCTGCAGGAATGTATTAACCCATCACCCCCTGCTCAACCAACTTGTTTCATGTCTCGTGCTTATAATTTTATTTTCTTGACTCAATTTCCCCTACTCGTCATCTCTCCTTTCTCCCTTTCATGTGTTCCTTCATAGACACCACTACAGAAGAAGTAGACTTTGAGACTACTGGGGGGAGGAGGTCCAGGCATTTTATACGGCTAAAGGACACTGATTGATAAGCAGTTTTATTATGAAATATTTCTGACATATGTCTCATTCACATAGATTAAGGGGCCCTTAAATATATTTTATTTGGGGCTCTAATCATTATTTGTCCCTTTTAATTCCTAATTCGCAAAACTGCAAAAATTTGCCAAAATCCATTGAAGTCTATGTACACAACATTTTTTTGACGCATGACAAGTTGCGCAAGAGTCTATGGCCATCATTTTCACATCGAAACTTGGCAAAAAATGTGCTCATTACGTCTGCTTTCCCACTTCATGGGTACAGTTTTATACTAGCAATGTATTGGCTTTCCTCAGTTCCTCTGTCTGACTCAATCAGGGGATGTTCCCTCTGCTCCTTGCAGTTGCAGGCAGTACCCCCAGACCCTTTGGGAGTTCAATACACAGACAGTTAGCATTCCTGAGACCCTACGCACTTTCTTCCTAAAATTAAATACCTTTCCACCATTCCAGCCTTGATGTGGCAAATCTGGTCCAACATGTTAGAGAAACCAGTGGAAATGGGTGTTTGATCCACCCGTTCCTTCCAAAACACTCCAGCTTCCAGGACCCAGCAGCAAGATTCTCTAATCTGATAAAACCCAATCTCTGTTATAGTAGCATCTTTCCCAGTATAGAGAAAGTAAAGGCAAAACTTACCGTTTGGCATATTCCAATAGTCACTTTCTCAAAGTACATGGAGTGGATTTCAGTGAAGAAATGCATTTTTGTACCAGCCATACATGCTGATCAGCTGATTTGAGGAGTGGAAGGCAATGGATTGGCTATTTTCCACTTTTGCCAGCGTAAAAAACAACCAATGTATCAGTAGCCTTAGATGTGCAGTGTACTCCCCTTGAGTGCAATTAATAGGACTCGAGCTGAGTATACTATTTGCCTATTGTTTTAATCATGAAAAAAATCTAAGGTTTTTATTATTAGTTGAACTGAAACTACTTTAAATTATGTTGGGTCATAACATAAAGTTAAAACCCCCTCCCTTTGTTGTGACTGTATTGACTTACAGACTCCATTATGCTGGGCAATTGAATTATCTATTGCACAAGAACATGATCATGGGGTAGCTGGAATTTTCTTTTGTGTACTCTGAGCAGCCTTGCCATCATATTAATGCTAAGGAATCTCTTATATGTAGTATATAAAGTCTATTCCAAAACATTAAAGCATTCAAAACAACAATTAAGTCACCTAAATACATACAATAAAAAATGTCCTAGATTATTTAAAAAAAATCAGCTCAAAGACTTGCTAGATGGGCAAGTTGTTGTTTGCTTCCATAACCTGCATAGAGGGTTTTCCTTTTCTGCACAGGCTATCAGTGCCCAACATTAAAACCAAATCTGTAATGACAGAAATCACACACATAAGGTAGTACTGCTGATACAGCATAAACTTCTTTCAGGTGCCATTAATAATAGCCCCAACTTTTCAATCACACCACCATGGGAAGGCTTAAATTTAGTGAAGGATCTGATATTGCAGTGAGAATCTCCCCAACGTGGTATACTCACAAGATATATAGTATGTGCTGACTCGTCTATATTGCATGCAGATGCTCTGTAAACTCATTCAATATGTTAAGCAGTGCAAGAGAAACAAAGGAAAAATAGCAATAGTGTTACTAATAAATAAATTAAATAAAATGCTATGTGCCTACTCACTAGCGTGACAGCAATTTAGGTCAATTCTAGTTTCTACTCTAAGGAGCCTATTTATTAAACCTCATTTTTTTTTTAGTTTTAGAGATTTATTATACCCCAAAGCTGCTAAAAATCTGAAAATACTCAATCTCAAACCTGTCGAGGTCATGTAGAAGTCAATGGCAGATGTCCCTAAAGATGTTTCTTGACATTGTGATCTGTGCTGGTTTTCGTATGATAATCTGATCAATTTGAGTTGTTCCAAAAAAAATTAGATAAAGTCGAGCTTTCGAAGCATCAATTTGAAAAAGTCGCGTGATTCATATTGACACATGATTTTGTTGCACCATTTTTTTAGCACTGACTTTTGCAAGAGAATTATTAGTCAATTAAGGGGATTCAGGTTTATTTTTCTTACACATTGAGTGTGCCAGTTTACTCTAGGAACATAATTAATTTCAGTAACGTAACTAGTGGGGGGTGGGCCTGGGTGTGGGCCGCGCAGCCAGGCCCCTTCTCCATACGCGATTTTCCAGCCAGTTTTAGCAGTGCACAAGCTGCTGGGGGCCTGAGGGGTGCAGGCCCTGGTCCAATCGCACCCCCTGCTTCCTTTGGTAGTTCCGCCACTGCCTAATTTTAGCTTGTAATGGCAGCTCACATGCTTTGGTGCTATCAAAGTCAAATGTATACAGTGACCAAACCAGGTAGATAAATGCAAAATCTTGTTCATTTGCTCAAAAAACTCCTAGTTGTAAAAAGGGCATTACAACATTAAATTTTCAACTATCTATTAGTCCACTTTGCAGGTCTTTTTTAGGCTAAAGGCCATTAATAAGACCCTAAGTTGTGCACAGAATTTAAAACCTAATTGAATCCAAGGGACAACAACATCTGTATTATTATTCAATGAAGTGTTGTCTGCAGCAACAATTGTGAGTCTGAATAAGAACACGTACACATTAGGGCTCTTTCCCTCAATCTTCATCAGTTGAACTGAGGAAAGAAAACTCCCTCTGGAATTCCTTTTGCCAGAACATTTCCGATCAGCCATCTAAAGTTTCAGATAAAAAAAGGCATAATACATCCTGCCATTTCCAAAAACACAAATCTGATTTTCATACTGTATACTTATATATGTACTGATTCCCTGTTCTTAATTTGGCCTCTTTATTTTAAGGCCAGTTTAGGAGATCCACTTCCAGCTTTAACTCCTGTGTTGGAATACATGGCTGCTCTTTCTAGTTAAGCTCCCTATCTCACATTTCTAGAATTTACTATGACAGAGCTAGCCTATGGCTGACTAAACCTTGATCGGGGACAGTGCCGGATTTACATAACAGGTACGCTTGGGTGAATGTGACCCATTTTGTTTCGACAAAAATGCGCCGCCGACAAATGTCGCGGATGCCCATTAAAGTCTATGGAAGTCAATTTTTTTTTTTTCCCAACATGCGTAATTTTTTTTGACCCGCAGCACCATACAATCTCCTGTGCATGCCCAGTGTTTCTGAACCAATGTGTGTGTGGTTGGGCAACATGCCGCCCCCTCAAATCCTGCCGCCCTAGGCCCAGCCCTGGTGACCTCTCCAGAAATCCGGGCCTGCACGGGGACCCTGTTTTCTGACTTCTCTTTGCTGTTGAATCCAGGTTAGCAGCAAACATCCACCTCGGTCAGAAGATGGAGGCCAAAGAGATTCCAGGGATTTCTAATTACTATATTAAAATTAAACAGGTAGTATTCATACACTCCCTGTGCCAATGGGGAATTTTAACGAACCCAGGTAATGGGACTTGAAGCAAGGAGAGGAAAATTTCCATGCCATAGGGGAGGTTGATCCTCAGTGGCAGTGAACTGCATAAACTTTAGTTATAATTAAGGTGGGACTATACATTTACAGGTTGGCTGTTGAGTATGTTGAAGATAAGTTCTGCCTGATATATTAATATATTTTGATTCACTATAGGAAAACAGGCACGCTGTATTATGTATGAGTAATGTCTGAATCCTTTGCCAACAATAGAGCATAAGCTTGAAAAATGGCTCTGCTGTTCATAACATTATGTTTCACGTATACACAAATATGTTTATAGTTATTGCCTTTTGTTAACTACAGTACCATGGAGAGGTCTTACACTTGTTCTGACAAACGTTTCCCTATTATATAGTATTATTGTATAACAGTTATTGACTAGATTTAAAGGACATGGCTGCTGAAAAAGAAAGCTGCTGCAAATATTAGAATAAGATAAAAATGTCCATTCAATTGTATTTTAATTTATTGTAATATTCAGGGGATTACTTACTGTTATTGTTAATGGTTGATATAGTATTTATATGACAACTGTGGGTCATATGAATAGTTGTGTTGATCTGTGCTGGGCCATGCTAAAAGCAATTTCTAAAATACTTTAATGTTGAACATGCATGTAAAAGCTAACAGGTGACATACAGTTTCAGCACATCCTGTACTGGGCTTTAAGTTTCAGTTATGACAGTACATAATACAGTTGCTGCTCTCCTTTTCTATAGTGTATTCCAGGCATGTAATGAGGAAACAACAATACTGCTGTTGCAGCCAGCAGTCTGTGATTAATTATGCAACATAAATAATTTATAACATAATAGGTAAGAAAATTGTTCTAATTTATCAGTAACCCTGCCACATATTTTTGTCATGGTTTTCTTATAACAGTTCCCCAGGACTTGCTGGATAAAAAAAAACACATTCAAAGGTCACTTCAACAGTTTTTAAGTTATGAGACACAAATTATCTTGTAATTGAAAAATGTTAGCTAGAGGCACAATGAGTAATATGAGTGATCCTTGTACTAAAGTTCAGTACAGAGAGTAAGTGTCTTGGATTTCGAGCGAGAGCTGTTATTTTGTGTCACATTTAATACACAGAATGAAATATCTTACAAAGTTCTGTTTGTGGAAACCTCCAGATGTTTGTATTTGTATCTAACACTATGTTTTTTTTTCACTAAAGTACATACTACAGATAGGAGGAATTCTATCATACTTACCGTGATTCCCCTTTCCTGGCCATCCCCCTAGTCAGCATTAACTGACGGGTATCCCCTCCCACTGACAGATGTGTCCCCTAGCAGAGTTTAAAGCCCCACCTACCTACTTCCTCCCTGTCTCTGTAAAAAGCTCTAAGATTCGGGAGGGAATGCTGACTAGGGGGATGGCCAGGAAAGGGGAATCACGGTAAGTATGATAGAATTCCTCCTTTCCCTGGCCATCCCCCGTCAGCATTAACTGACGGGTAATACCCAAGCAATGAAACAAGGGGTGGGAGAATCAAACAGTTTACTTAGAATTCAGTACTGCTTGAATAACTTTACGACCAAAATCAGCTCTTTTGGTTAGCCTGACATCTAAACGATAATGTTTAACAAAAGTATTAGGACTAGCCCAGGTAGCTGCCCTGCAAATGGCATCTGTAGGTGCTCCTGCTTCTGCCGCCCAAGACGTCGCCATACCTCTGGTTGAATGGGGCCTGACCCCCTCAGGTACTTCTTGCCCTTTTAGCGAGTAAGCCTTCTTGATCATAGTAATGATCCATCTACGAATCGTGGAAATCGAAGCCGCTTGACCCTTGTTAGCTCCACAAGGGATAATGAACATTCTTTCAGACTTCCTAAAGGGTCTTGTAGAGGTCAGATACCTCTCCAAACATCTCTTTATATCCAGAACTTCAGGAATATCCTTCTCCTGATCTGAATTTCTGTCAATGGCTGGAAGACATATCGGTTCATTTAGGTGAAATTCAGACACCACCTTCGGCAGAAATGATAAACTTGGTCTGAGTGTCACTCCCTGATCACTGAAAACTGTGTAAGGAGGGTTAGCCATCAGAGCTTGCAGTTCGGAGACTCTTCGACCTGAAGCTATAGCCACCAAAAATACCGACTTCAGAGTTAAATCCCACATGGATATATTCTCTTCAGGAATGAAAGGAGATATTGAAAAAGCTTCCAGCACAAGCGGCAAATCCCAAGAGGGAGCGAGCTCCTTAACTGGTGGTCTAATTCTTACTGCAGCCTTGAAAAAGCGAACTATCAAAGGATTGCTGGCAAACTGAACTCCCAAAATTGCTGAAAGTGCAGATACCTGAACTCTAAGGGTACTAGTGCTGAGGCCCTTATCCAAACCCAACTGAAGGAACTCCAACACTTGAATCACCTCTGGGTTTTCAGGATTGAATCCTTCCTTCGTAGCCCAAGAAGAAAAAACACTCCAAATCCTATCGTATTTTAAAGAAGTGCTATTCTTCCGAGATTTAGACAAAGTATTTATAAGGGATTCCGAACAGCCCTCTTCCCTCAGCCTGTTGAGCTGAGTCTCCATGCCGCTAGCTTTAGTTGTTGAGGAGCAGGATGAAGAAATTGACCCTGGAACAGAAGGTCTGGTTTGTAAGGGAGTCTCATTGGTTTGTCCACAGCCAACCTCCTTAACAACGGATACCAAGGCCTTCTCGGCCAATCCGGTAGGACTGCGACAACTTCGATCCGGGACCTCAAAATCTTCTTCAAAACCTTGAAGATCATTGCGAATGGGGGAAATACGTAAGCCCAAAGGTTGTTCCAACTGTGGGCAAATGCATCCGTCGCCCACGCTTCCCTGCATGGAACTCTGGAGAAGAAGATTGGAAGTTTGTGATTGTTCACAGAGGCCATGAGATCCAGATCGGGTCTCCCCCATCTTCCCAATATCTTCCGAAAAACCTGGCTGTTGAGGCTCCATTCTCCAGGATTTACTTGCTTGCGACTCAACCAGTCCGCCTTCCAATTCAGATTCCCGGGAATATGAACTGCCGTTATCCCCAAGAGACATGACTGGGCAAATTCCATAATGGGATTCAATTCTTTCATCATTGCCCTGCTCCTGGTGCCTCCCTGACACCTGATATAAGCTACTGCTGAGACGTTGTCCGATCTTATGCAGACTTCCTCTGCCCAAAGTAGAGGTTCGAAAGCCTGTAGAGCTTTCCAGACTGCCCTTAATTCCAGGATGTTGGACTGCAGATGAGATAGATCTTCCTCCCAACGACCTTGGACTGACCACTGCTGGCAATGTGCTCCCCAACCGGAACCCGAAGCGTCTGTGTAGATGTTTAATGGCCTTTGATCTAGCAGAGGGAATCCTTTCCGAAGATTTGAGGCATTCAGCCACCATAACATCTGATTTCTTGCCTCCACTGAAAAGTAAATCATTTGGTTCCAATCTTTCCTGTGTCGATCCCACTGCATCAGAAATAGCCTTTGAATCTTCCTCATATTCCATCTGGCCCAAAGAACTACTCCAATTGTTGAAGTCAAACTGCTTAAAACCTGCATAAATTGTCTTGCTGGAAGACAGTGTAAAAACACCACCGTTGTCATCATTTGCTTTATCTTGAAGATCCTCTCCTGAGACAAGGAAATCATCCCTAGACATGTATCTATCTGAGCTCCCAGATAGACTAATCTCTGAGTTGGTACAAGTTGGCTCTTTTCCAGATTTAACAACCATCCGAACCTCTGTAGCTCCGACATCACTGTGTCTCGATGTCTTTCTAGGATCTCTGGATTTCTGGCTACAACTAATAGGTCGTCCAAATAGTGATAAACCTCTATGTTTTGTTTCCTTAACCTCGCAATGACAACTATTAAGACCTTTGAGAATGTTCTGGGTGACGTGGAAAGGCCAAACGGAAGGCAGGTGAATTGTAGATGCTGCCCTAGGAAAAAGAATCTGAGGAAACACTGATGTTCTACCGCGACGGGCACATGCAGATATGCGTCTCTTAGATCGATTGAGATGAGCCAATCTCCAGGACTTACCGCCCTCTTGATGGTTAAGATGGACTCCATCTTGAAGGAGCGAACCCTCACGCACTTGTTTAGTTTCCTGAGATCCAGGATTGGCCTCATATCGCCTGACTTTTTCTGGACCAGGAACAGGGGAGAATAAAAGCCTTTTCGCTGTTGAGAATTGGGCACTGGAATCACTGCTTGTTTCAGAATTAGTTTCTGGATATACTCCTTTAAAAAAACCTTCTTGTCTTCCTCCCGAGGGACCGGAGTCTGGATGAAATGATTGTATCTGGGTTTCCAAAGAAACTCTATCATATAACCTCGGGTCGCAATAGCTTCTACCCAAACATCCTTCGTCTCCTTTGCCCAGACCCCTGCAAATTTTAATAATCTTGCTCCCACAGGAATCTGGACAGGCCTCATATCATTGTTGCTTGGCTTGCCTTTTGGGGGATCTAGCTTCCTTGGGTCTGAACCCCTTGAACACATTGGACTGCCCTGTCCTCCAAGTGTTGGCACGAAAAAACTCCTTGCCTGGTCTGTAAAATCTTGAGTCATCCCTACGTCTAGGCATGAAACGATCCTGACGTCTAGGAGGGTTCCTAAAACGTCTGGGAGTTTGAGGGAGAAAAGTGCTCTTCCCTCCTGAAGACTTATTAATGATCTCCTCTAACGCCTTTCCAAAGAGCATCTGCCCCTCAAAAGGAAGTTTACATAGAACATTCTTAGAGGCAGTATCCGCAAACCAAGCTTTAAGCCACAAGGCTCTACGGGCTGCGACCGAAAAAGTCATACTTCTAGCCGCCAATCTGGTTAAATCCACAGCAGCCTCGAGACAAAAATTGCATGCCATCTTGATGTCTTCCAGAACCTGCAAAGACTGCTCGCTTAAGGTCTCCTCATTGGTATCAACAGCCACTGACTCTGTCCAAAGAGACATGGCCTTGATTACTGAAATTAGCGAGACAGAAGGCCTCAACATTGCCCCAGCAACCAAATAGGTTTTCCTCAACTCTGTCTCCATCCTCTTCTCCATAGGATGCTTAAGTGCTGAGAGATCATCAATTGGTAATGCCGTCTTCTTAGAAAGACGTGCTACAGGAGCATCTACTGTAGGGGGAGAGTCCCAAACCTTGGAGACTCCAGCAGGAAAGGGGTAGAACTTCTCCAATCTAGGTTCGACCGGAACTCTTCTTGGTCCCTTCTGCCACTCGGCTGATACTAACTCCTCAACTTCCTTATGCATAGGAAAAGTTTGTCTCACCTTTTTGGAGACAAAAATGGGCGTGGATGTCTGCTCCTCATCCTGCAGAGTAAGGGAATGCCTCACAGCCCTGATCAAGGCTGGAATTAATTTGACATCAAAAGAGGGATCGGATTCATCCTCCGTATCTTCCTCTTCCTCAGACTCTTCATACGGTACTTGTTGTCTAGGATTTGAAGGGCCTGGATTCACCGTTGCTTCCTTAATGCCCTGTGACACAGCTTGAGAAATCCATGACAAGATATCCGCTGGAGACGGATCAGATAAGGCAGACTCAGCCCCCGAAGGGGAAGCTTGACCCTCCAGTTCTACGGATTTTGCTTTTTTGCTAGCTGGAGCAGATTGACCAAAGTCCTTGTCAAGCAACTCGAGGATGCATTGTTTGCAGAGCCTCTTCCCCTTAACAGCGGGATTCTTGCAAGCTCTGCAGACTATCACAACATCAGATTCAGATCCAGAAGCCAACCTCTTTCTCCCAGATGAATCTTCCATCTGTAAGAAACAATTTACTTTCAGTACAGATAATGCCTCTTTTCGAAGTAAACACTTACCTGAAAGTGACTCACCATAACCTGAGGGGCGGCACAATTCTCGGCAGCCGGCAATCCTAAGGAGCCTAAGCACAGTAAAAACTACCAGGCCAAAGGCAAGGATGCCGAAAACCGGTTAAGAACTGGCGCCAAAAGGCGCAGCGTGATGACGCCGGCGCGGGCGTCAGAAGTAACGCGAACGCGCGAAAAACGCGCGCCCGCGACAAACGCGCGCGCGCGAAAAAACGCGCGCGCGCGAAAAACGTGCGCGCGACAAAAACGTGCGCGCGCACGCGCATACGCGCCGGCAAACAAACGCCAAGTGAGTTAGAGTCCACAGACCTGTAATCCCCGGCCGCTAAGAGGGATCCCCAGAGCGAATGCGCTAAGGCGAACGCTAACCTGGAGCTTCAGGCGGAGAGAGGCCAACTGCGCCTGGATTCCAGCCCTAAAAAGGACCGGGTGAGCCACAAAAGAAAAAATATACCTCCTGCAGAGGACACCGCAGAGAGAAAAAGAAGACAGGGAGGAAGTAGGTAGGTGGGGCTTTAAACTCTGCTAGGGGACACATCTGTCAGTGGGAGGGGATACCCGTCAGTTAATGCTGACGGGGGATGGCCAGGGAAAATCCAATCCCAAATGGGTGCCAAATGTTAGGGCTCCCTCAAGGATTGTATTGATTTACCTGATACCCTGGGATGAGTCCTCCTGTTAGAAGAAAATTGCACCGGTCCTGGGTACTTGTGAGCAAGCAATCAGCTTCCTTCCATCTTACAATTTAGAAGCCAAACTTTAACAAAAAAGCTGGCTTTTTTTTTGCTCTACTGCACATGGCTTTGGCAGCTGGATTTTGAAGAAGGAAGAGGATTGATCTATTACTAGTGCCCTAGTGCACTGGCCAGGGGTATCAGGTAACTCATTACAATCCTTGGGGGGTGTCCTAAAATTTGGCACCCCCCCCCCCTTTGATCGGAGCTTTCCTTCTCATTAATTGTTATGTCCCAACCTCGATTGTCTTTATATTATTTTGCTTTATAACCTCACTTCTCTTGACCTGCTTCTTTACCCTATAAAGAACATTCTGGGAAGCCATACATTTTGCATCACTTCTCTGCTGGAGACCGAATACCATCCACTTTAATTATATTTTTAGTGTTTAATGATTATAGATTTTTGGACTTTGTTTTAGTGTGTTGCTTATTATTTTCTTATTTGTGGTTGTTCCCTGTACTACTTCTTATTAATGGCTAGGCTGATACACATCCTCAAGTTTTTTTTTTTGTTTTTTCTTATACAACTTCCTCGGGATTTCTTTATAATTAATATTGTAATTCCAGGGAACAGGAAAATGCCTTTTATCAAAAATAAACAAAAAGGGAACTCGTAAGAGGTAAAACCCAAATGCAATTGACTTATTTTTTAGGGTAAAATGAAGAGCTTCCAGAACACTGTGGTTAAAAGATGGAACCAGATAATGCTGTTATCACCTTATTCAACTCTTCTCCAATAGCCCTCTCACTGTGTATTAGGAAAATAAATTGCTTCAAAAGCTGAGTGATTCCCCCAAAGAAGTATCATGAGTACAGGGGTGACCCCCAAGATATGTTACCCTGAAATGTCCACCCCTGTGTATCAATAAACCACCTTAAAGTGAAGAAAGTGTTGTGGATCCTGTCAGCTTACAGTGTACATACAGTGTTCATTCATTTACAGCTTACAGTGTACATACAGTGTTCATTCATTTACAGCTTACAGTGTACATTCAGGGAACAAATGGCAGCAGAGTGGACTAGCTTTAGGTATACAGGTAAACCCGTTATACAGAAAGCTCTGAAGCTCTGAAATTTGTCTCCAATAGACTCCATTTTATCCAAATGATCTTTTTTTAAATGATTTTCTTTTTCTGTGTAATAATAAAAAAGACCTTGTACTTGATCCAAACTATGATGTAATTAATCCGTATTGGAAGCATAACCAGATTATTGGGTTTATTTAATGTTTTCATGATTTTCTAGTAGACAAGGTATAAAGATCCAAATTACAGAAAGATCCATTTTCCAGAAAACCCCAAGTCCCAACCTTTTTGAATAACAGGTCCCATACATATATAAGGTGTAATATTTATTTTTCTCTTGTAAAATGCTTTGTATGATCTTCAAGTAAATTATTATTTTACACAAAGGTACATTCTTCTGAATTTTAATAAATATTGAGGCATTTATTAGGTGCCAATCAAAAATGATAATACAGTAGTTGTATGGAAAATAAAGCATATCTGCATACACTTTTCACTAATGAAGGACAGGCATATAAATCATGTTGCAAAAGCCCTGAGGATGACAGATAAAAATGTAAAAAAAAAAAAAAAAAGGCTTAAAGCTAAAACCATAAATACTGGGAATGCTGGGAAGAAAACCTTAAGGGGAAGAATTTAAAACTTTTTCAGAGTTTTGTTTAAATATACAATCCTTTAGGCAAAAGCAATCATATCATGGTATAATTTTAAAAAAGAGAGTACATTTGTAAAGGAGTGAAAATCATTTAATGAAATTCTGAAGGGCCGCTACAATTAAAATAGTACAGTTAATTATATACTTTATATTATAATTTATGTGAAAGTAGGGAAGGGTGTGTGTATGGATGCTGGGTTTTCATTTGGAGGGCTTGAACTTGATGGACTTTGTCTTTTTTCAATCCGATTTAACTATGTAATTTATTTAGTTCAAATGGGGCTTTGTTATCCACATTGTAATGCCACATACACTGCCTGTTTTTTTAAAAAAAATCTCGCAAATTGGAATGAAAACATCTGGCAGCTAAAACCTAGTGAGTTCCTATAGAAGTCAGTTGGAGGTGTATTTCTTTTTTTTTTAAACCTTCAGGATATTTGATTTTTGATGTTTTTTTTTAAACATTCAAACCTGTACAAATAAAGAGAACAATGTGATTTTTGTTTTGTTTTGCAATCACTAGAAGCACTTTATTGAGTTTAATCGCGACTTCATTCACCGTGGAGTTTCGAAAAGACTTAAATACGAAAAATAACATCCCTCATCCCGATTCATTTAAGTATATTATTAAATGATTGAAATGATAAATGAGGTAAGTGCAGTTGGCTGCTCAATTTCTAAAGAATAGAGCATGTAGAACCAATAAACTCAGCCCCCATCTCAATGATAGAAAAACAACACAACATAGATCAACACAGCTTTAGATAAAACCTTATAGAGCAGCAAGACAAACTGGGCCACATTACTCTCTTCTATCATTTGAACAGCAATATAGATTCTTATGAAATCAAAACAAGCCCCTAGCGCTTTCCTTTCTAACAAAAGCTGCTGAAATTGTGTTTATAAAATATCGAAGCACATCTTTTGAACTGAACTGGTATGAAGCCAATTCCATGGAGATTTCTGTATAGCCCATTAGACATAGGGAGAGGACAAACTGTGACAGAAGGTTTCATAGCCAAAACATGCTATGTACAGGAACACAATACAGCTAGCATGCTGTTTTGCATTAGAAAAGTAAAGCTTGCCATACACAGGAAGATTTAAGCTCTGGTTCACACCCTTCAGACTGAGTCAGCAGTTTATGTTCCTGTATATGGGCTCCTAAATTGGGCCTGCACGTGTGTGGCCACATTGGGCCCAGATCTAACCTTGTATGGCAAGCTTTACTTAAGAGGTTGTGCTCTCCCTATAATAATAAATATATAGTTTGTGCATAAATCCCCTTTGAGCATTATCTTGCAGTCAGGAGGTAATGAACAAAATTGGGCTTCTAGGTATATCATATAATATATCACCTACCCCTTTCAGCTTGTATGTTTGACTGCATGTCCTCAAATCATCTATTCTACATTAAAGTTATTTTATATTTTTTAGTATAAGCTATAACCTTTGCCTTGCATCCCTGATATTACAATATAGTCAAATACTATTGACTGAATATTTTTATCTTATTCCAATATATGCAGCAGCAGCTTTCTTTTTCAGCAGCCATGTCCTTTAAATCTAGTCAATAACTGATATACATTAATACTATATAATAGGGAAACATTTGTCAGAACAAGTGTAAGACCTCTCCATGGTACTATAGTTAACAAAAGGCAATAACTAAGAACATATTTGTATATATGTGAAACATAATGTTTTGAACAGCTGAGACATTTTTCAAGCTTATGCTCTATTGTTGGCAAAGGATTCAGACATTACTCATATATAATACAGCTTGCCTGGTTTCTTATAGTGAAGTGGATCGAAATATACCAATATATCAGGCAGAACTTCTTCTGCACTCACAAACAGCCAGCCTGTAAACGTACAGTCCCACCCCATATTATAACTATAGCTTATTCAGTTCACTGACACTGACTCTCAATCATTTCAAGGACAGAAGTGTAGGGATCCAGAGGATCACCCTCCCCTATAGCATGGATATTATCCTCTCTTTGCTTCAATGCCCATTACATGGGTTGGTTTAAATCCCCATTGGCTCAGGGAGTGCATGACTAATACCTGTTTAACTTTAATATAGTATTTAGGAATCCCTGGTTCTTTTTCTTTGGCCTCCATCTTCTGACTGAGGTGGATGTTTGCTGGGAAACCTGGATTCAACAGCAAAGAGTTCAATCCCTTAGAGAAGTCAGGCTCCCCGTGAACAAGGTTCAGTCAGACATAGGCTAGCTGTGTCTTAGCAAATTCTAGGAATGTGAGTTAGGAAGCTTAACTAGAAAGAGCAGCCTTGTACTCCAACACAGGAGTTAAAGCTGGAGGTAATTCTCCTAAACTGGCCTTAAAATGAAGGGGCCACAGTAAGAACAGGGAATCGGTACAAATGTAGATATACTGTATGAAAATCAAATTTGTGTTTTTGGAAACAACTGGATGCATTATGCCTTTTTTTTATCTGAAACTTTAGATGGCTGATCGGGAATGTTCTGGCAGCAGCATTACAGTGCTACGAAATATGTTGGCACTGTATAAATACATGTTAATAATAATAATAATAATAATTGCATAAAAAAGTGCTGTCCAACTTCTGTGGTACAGAGGGCTGAACTACATAGTGGAGGGCCGAAAATTAAAGCCAGTGTTGACCACTCCCTGTTTTTAAACCACACCCAATCAATTTCCTGAATATATTGGTAATGGGTTGAGTGCAGAGGACCTCTTGTATTTGTCTGTATGAATTTTGTGGTCACAGCCTCATTGCACCCCTCTTAATGTTTTAAAAATTAGTGGTGAGCACAACTTTCCCCTGTTTGTTCAGGTTTAAAGATGAATATTTTAGAAGCTGAAGTAGATACCCATGTGACCCACGATTAAAAATTACAACAGTGCCACCCTGTACCCTAGCCGCCATGACTTACCCATATTATCATTAGAGACTCATTGCCACCATCAGGCAGCGTCCGAAAGATAGTCCAGTGTCACACCCCTTGAAATTAAACCACTAGAAAAAAAATAAGCTATTTCTAAAAAAAAACATCAAGAAGAGCTTCTCAGTTTGTAATCAGAGAGGCCTAGCAACTTGCTTTGATTACAAATATCCCAGAGCTTTCAGGTGAACTGGTAAAGGTGGACAGGAGAAAGGTGCCACTACTCAACTCCCAAAACATCCTATGTGTATGTTTGAGAGGCATCAATAGATATCTTTATCAACTACTCATATTTTATACAGCAAGTAATATACTGTAAGTAAAATGTTAGGTTAAAAAAATAAACTGAATGAATAGCTCCATTGCAGGAAGCATTCTAAAAACTGCATGAAGCTTTTGGGGCCTTAATCCAATAAATAATTAATGATACAAAAATGTAGCTGTAACCACTTGCCTGCTGCACTACAAAAGACTGACCTCTCCAGCAGCAAAAGGGTTCTAACAAGTAATGATATCTCTGTCTCTCAGTACTCACCATGATGAATCAATATAGTCTCTGTCGGTATTGTGATTTTCTTGGAGGCCATCCCAATGAAACAACACAAAGCATCTCGTTACTTTAGTCTGTCAGATCAATTTATAACACGCTGACCAAGAATCCCAAGACAAAGCTTCTCCAACAAATATTGGGATTAAGTGCCAGCATCAGTAAGAAGCAGCCTTCGGGGCCTAATAGCATCCATTCTTATCATTTGTTTGAAATGTCATGTAAATCTTTAAAAATATCTCCTGTGAGGTCTTAGGGAGACACGTTTATTCCTTGCTACATATCAGTATACTACTTAAGAAAGTAACATACATTTTATTGAAAGAATTAAGCGCAGGACATGGAATCCCTGTAGGGGTATATATATTTCAGTTATCCATCAGAAGGCATCTACTAAATGACACCGTGTGAAGTAGATCCTAATAAGACATATCTTATTGGTCATTACTGAGCAATTCATGTTGCTTTTGGTGTTATCTGAAAAGTAAATTGTAATACTAAAGCAAAAAAGCTCTAAAAATATAGTGGAGTAATCTTTGTATCCAGCCTATTACTGAAGCTGATAATCTATGTTGTGTAAAGATCTGTGTGGCTTTTGGGAAGGTTACCCCGTAGAGATTTCACTGTCTTTTGTCTAAAAATTTACATTTTAGCACAGTTATCCCTAACCAGTGGCTCTTGAGTAACATGTTGCTCACCAATCCATTGGATGTTGATCCCAGTGGCCTCAAAGCAGGTGCTTATTTTTGAATTCCTGGCTTGGAGGCAAGTTTTGGTTGGATAAAAACCAGGTTTACTGCCAAATAGAGCCTCCTGTAGCCTGTCAGTCCTCATAGGGGTTACCAAATAGCCAATCACAGCATTTATTTGGCACCCCAGGAACTTTCATCATGCTTGTGTTGCTCTCCAAGTCTTTTTACATTTGGATGTGGCTCACGGGGAAAAAGAGATGGGAAACTCTGTTATAGCAGATAGCCATCCTGTCATTAGGATCTTAATATCAGTTTATAAGACTAAGGTGACTAAAAGGGTGGAACATTTAATATGCTTTAGCTCTCCATGAACTTAATCTGTGATCTGGTTGAGAGAGAGGGTCTGAAGATAAACGGTAATTTAAAATAAAAATAACATCCAGCCACAGAAATAATCAGCCTTTGGGCTGTTAAGTTAAATAACTTAAATAACAAAACAGGACAGTTTTCAATTGTCTACATTGGGTGTCCCCAACCTTTCTTACCAACATTCAGATGGTGACAGAGTTGGGAAAGCATGAAAAATATTCCTGGGTGGTGCAAAATAAGGGCTGTGGTTTGCTATTTGGTAGCCCCCTATGTGGACTGGCAGCCTACAGGAGACTCTATTTGGTAGTACACCAGGTTTTTATGCAACCAAAACTTGCCTCCAAGCCAAGAATTCAAAATGGGTACATACTACAAAGTCACTGGGCACAACATAAGGGGGGCGAAGAGAAACATGTTCTCACGAGCAACTGGTTGGAGTTCACTGGTCTACATCATGCTAGAATTTCATGCTTGAACTTCCCTTTAACTAGAATATGCATAGTTATTATTGAATGTGGAATAAATAGAAGGCTCTAATCCCGGGGTCCCCAACCTTTTTTCACCCGTGAGCCACAATCAAATGTAAAAAGTGTTGGGGAGCAACACAAGCATGAAAATATTCCTGGGGTGCCACATAAGTGCAGCGATTGGCCATTTGGTATCCCCTATGTGGACTAGCAGCCTATAGGAGACTCTGTTTGGCAGAACACCTGGTTTTTATGTAACCAACCCGTGCCTCCAAGCCTGGAATTCAAATATAGGCACCTACTTTGAGACCACTGGGAGCAACATCCATGTTATTAGTGAGCAACATGTTGCTCACGAGCCACTGGTTGGGGATCACTGCTCTAATCTAATGTTATTATGCTATTCAGTAGTCTGTCTGCAATACTTGAGAAGCAACTCATGTTTGAACAGATGAAAAGTTTACATTAGAACATTACATTATTTAAAGGCAAGAATATGGATAAATGCAGGGTTTTAACAGAAAGTACATACAGTCAAGTTTTAGTAGTAAAGCTGTTAAATGTATTGAATACAAAAACTTCTTCATGGTAAGGGCAAAGAAAGTTTAGAACACTAGATTAGTATAGCAAATTGGAATTGGCCAAGGGTTGTAGCCTTGACTACGTTGTATATTCCAGCCAGGCCACAGATTCCTTTAGATTAAGCATAAACCCCCAATGATCACAAATCCAAGTATCTTCTTATCAAATTTAGAGACTACATCAGGTCCAGACTGAGAATTAAAATAGGCCCTGGCATTTCACGTACACAGAGGCCCAATCAGCCCACATAGAGGCCCAAACAGCCCCCACCAGCCCACTAAAAAAAACTCAAATTTTTCGGAAAAACACAACTAAACCTTTGACACATAACCCCCTAAATCTACTAAAAAATAATTTAACCATTAATTAACCCCTATCAAGTACAAGGTTCTGTTTTATTAGTACAGAGAAAAAGGAAATCATTTTTTAAAATTATTTGAACAACATGGAGACTATGGGAGATGGCCTTCCCGTAATTCAGAACTTTCTTAATAATGCGTATCCGGATAACAGATCCCATACCTGTGTTAGGTTGGTAATAGGTTGCAGGATTAGCAACATGCACAGAAAATCTAATAATTGGTATAATAATTTGTAATGTGGTTTTGCATATTTACATCTCACTATTTCACTGCTGCTAATAATATAGCTATCATATATCCCCTTATTATCTGAGGTTACACAGAGAACTTCATACCTAATTCTATTTATGGTTATATAGTATAAATGAAATCTTTCTAGACATTCCTGTTTCAAATGTGATACAAACATATTTGCTACATAGATGCCTACATGACTCTTTTGACAACATATCACATGTGCTGCTTATATAACTGACTCGGGTGGGTGAACACAATTTGTGTATCTGTCATTTTTGTCATATTAAACTGTAAAAAAATTCTGAGTATCTGTCAGATTGTTTCATATAACACTGTAAAACTTTTGAGTTAACAGGCCAAGGGTTTTTTTTTTTTTGAGGTTGTTTTTTTTCCACCAAAATGTTACATATATGAATTAGTTATCAAGATGTAATATAACACATAAGTTAAAGCTATTCTGAAGAATCCTACTACAGGTATGGAATCTGTTATTCCGGAAACCCGTTATCCAGAAAGCTCAAAATTCCGGAAAGGTAGTCTCTCATAGACTCCATTTTATCCAAATAATCCACATTTCTAAGAATGGTTTCCTTTTTCTCTGTAATAATAAAACAGTACCTTGTACTTGATCCCAACTAAGATATAATTAATCCTTGTTGGAAACAAAAGCAGCCTATTGGGTTTATCTAATGATTAAATGATTTCTAGTGGACCTAAGGTAAGAAGATCCAAATTACAGAAAGATCCATTATCCAGAAAACCACAGGTCCTAAACATTCTGGATAAAAGATCCCATACCTGTACTCTGTTTGGATATTCAAACTTCTTAATAGCTTGTTCATGATTGTTGTGATTGAATCCATTCCTCCATTTCTGACCAAACTCTTCCTCTTTTCCATTCAACACTTTCAAATAAACTGTCTGTTCCATATGAACTGACTCTTCTTTTTTTTCACATGTCCAAAATTGGGCAGTTTTAGTCTGGTCATTTGTGCTTCAAGTGGAATGTCAGGTTTGATCATTCTATCCTAAATGGAACTACAGGAAATACATTGGAATGAGTCTATATTTCAGTACACGTATGGAACAGTTATCCAGAAGGCTTGAGACCTGGGGCTTTCCCTTTAAGGGGCAAATTTATCAAAATGTGAGATTAGAGCTCACCACAACAAAATCACCCACTTTCTATTGATTCCTATGGGATTCTTACAAGCGTATTTATCATATGGTGAACTTTAGCTTTCACTCGTTGATAAATACACATTTCAAAAATCCCCATAGGAATAAACAGAAAGTGGGTGAGGGGTTTTTTTTCAGTGAGCTCCAATCTCACATTTTGATAAATCGGCCTTTAAGTCTACTTATACTTACTTATGAAATAAGAAACTTTCTAAATACAATCAAGATGTATTAGAGCTCACTCTATTAAAATTACCAGATATCACGTCTCTCTACATGCAGGATTTGTGAAAATTGTGAAAGTTATTTTGTTAGATTTTGTTTGTACTGGAATTAGTTATTTGAGTAAACTCTAATACATCTGCTAGGAAAGGAAGCCCCCCTATAAGATATATCGGTTCATATATCTGACATCCAACTGCTGCATGAAGACAGAGTGAAAAGAAACAGATGCTAGGAGAGGGATAGTGAATATAAACTTGATTATTTCAGAATCAATGCAGAGCATTTAATTGATTGTATTTAGAAAGTTTCTTATTTCAGTATGAGGAAGCTTATATTACATTTTCATTTTCGCACTAGTTCCACTTTAAGGGGGTTATTTATAAAAGGTTCAGTTTAAGAGGTTTGTGAGTTTTTTTTAATACCTCGAATGAACTCATAACTCAAATATTTTCCAATTTAAGAAAAAACTTGAATCAGTGAATTTGAAATGAACAACCTGAAAACTTGAATTGATTGAGTTTTCCGCAGGAAAGAACTCAAATCGCTTGAGTTTCCAAAAAAACCTCAAACATCATGAAGGCTATTAACATCTTCAAACGGTTCTTTAAAGGAGAAGGAAAGCTACGGAGGCATTTTATTGCCAATAGATGAGCTGCAATAGTGCAAGCTAGAATGCTATATTTATTCTGTAGAATGTTTTACTATACCTGAGTAAAAAGCTCTAGAAACTCTGTTTGTTTAGGATAGGAGCTGCAGTATTAATGTGGAGTGACATCACTTCCTGCCTGAGTCTCTCCCTGCTCTTGGCTCAGATTACAGTAGAGAAGGGAGGGGTGGGGGGAGAGGAGCAAACTGAGCATGCTCTTGCCCAGGGCAATGAGGTTTAAGGCGAAGGCAGGAAGTCTCATACAGAAGCCCATGTGTACACAATAGAAGGAAAGAAATGCCGTGTTTCTTTTGACAGGGGACTCAGAGCAACATTACTTTGGGGGTTTACTGGTATATTTAGATGGACCTTTCTGATAAGGCTTACTTTGTTTTAACCTTTTCTTCTCCTTTAAGGGAACTCTGCCATTGACTTCTAGATGACCTAGCTGGAGTATTTTCATATTCAAGCTATTTTCGGCTTTGGGGTATAATACATCTTGAAAAATCTGAGTTTTTTTTTTTACAAAAACTCTTAGGGGCCGATTCACTAACTTCGAGTGAAGGATTCGAAGTAAAAAACTTCGAATTTCGAAGTGTTTTTTGGGCTACTTCCACCATCGAATGGGCTACTACAACCTTCGACTACGACTTCGAATCGAAGGATTCAAACTAAAAATCGTTCGACTATTCGACCATTCGATAGTCGAAGTACTGTCTCTTTAAGAAAAAACTTTGCCCCCTAGTTCGCCATCTAAAAGCTACCAAACTCAATGTTAGCCTATGGGGAAGGTCCCCATAGGCTTTCCTAAGTTCTTTTGATCGACAGATATCCTTCAATCGTTCGATTGCACTATTTGCTCTAAAATCCTTCGACTTCGATATTCGAAGTCGAAGGATTTTAATTCCCAGTCGAATATCGAGGGTTAATTAACCCTCGATATTCGACCCTTTGTGAATCGGCCCCTTACTCTAAAATTTTAGGTTTTTTTTTATAAAACCCTGAGAAATTTGAGTTTTTTAAGCCAAAAAGTTTTTGACAGAAACTACCCTCGAAAAACTCAAATTTCTCAAGCGAAACCCACCAAAAAAACCTCGAACATCACAGAGGCTATTAACATTTTCAACTGGTTGAAGGGATCTCTACCATTGACTTCAACATGACCTCAACAGGTTTTAGATGCTTTTTTTTTTGGATTCAAACTATTTTCAGTTTCGGAGTATAATAATCTTGACAAATTTGAGTTTTTTACAAAAACCCCGAATATTTTTTAACCCTTTTTTTTACCAACCCAAAAATTTGAGTTTTTGACTGAAAACTTTCCTTGGAAACTTTAGAAAATATTGGATTGTTTTCCCTGCAATAAGACCTAAACATACTGTATCATAGTTAGAAACAAATAAAAGATAGTGGGACTCATTTATCAACACTGGGCAAAATTGCCCATGGGCAGTTACCTATAGCAACCAATCAGTGATTAGCTTTTTAAAGCCAGCTCCAAGTAAAACAGTGAAAGCAGCAATGTGATTGGTTGCCATGGGTAATTGCCCATGGGCAAATTTGCCTGGTGTTGATAAATGACCCCCACTGTCTTAATATTTTATTTACTATACCATATAATAGGTTTGCACACACACAAAAACTTAATCTTAGACTCAGGTGGTATAAAAAAAAAAGAACTTTTTACTGTTTAAACAAAAAATTAATTTGGCAATTACAACAGTGTTTGCAAAAAAATCAGCATACATAACAGTAATATACATACCACCCCAAAGGTTTGCACAAGGTAGAAAGAAAGCAACAAGGAGCAGATATACTTGCCAAAAATGAGAATGACTCCAACGTTTTGGCACAAAGGCCTTTGTCAAGGGGATTCCATTCATAATTAGGTATAGCTGCATTATGATATATATATATTTTTTAAGGGGCCCATTTATTAAGGGGCCGATTCACCAAGGGTCGAATATCGAGGGTTAATTAACCCTCGATATTCGACTGGGAATTAAAATCCTTCAACTTCGAATATCAAAGTCGAAGGATTTTTGCGCAAATAGTTCGATCGAATGATCAAAGGATTATTTCTTCGATCGAACGATTCGAAGGATTTTAATCCAACGATCGAAGGAATATCCTTCGATCAAAAAAACCTTCCCCATAGGCTAACATTGAGTTTGGTAGGTTTTAGATGGCGAACTAGGGGGTCGAAGTTTTTTCTTAAAGAGACAGTACTTCGAATGGTTGAATAGTCTAACGATTTTTAGTTCGAATCCTTCGATTCGAAGTCGAAGGTCGAAGTAGCCCATTCGATGGTCGAAGTAGCCCAAAAAACACTTCGGAATTCGAAGTTTTTTTACTTCACTCGAAGTTAGTGAATTGGCCCCTAAATGTCAAATTTTTCTGGTCGAGTTTTTAATGGGAAAAACTCACATTTTTAAAGCTGGAAAAAAAACCTCAAACTTTTAGAAATTTGTTATAACCCAAAGCTGCTGAAAATCCAAAAACACTCCATTTCAGACTTGTCAAGGTCAGAAGAAGTCAATGGCAGACATCCGTGAAGATGTTTCTTAACGTCGTTTTTGCTGCGACAATTCGTTAAAGTTGAGTTTTTGGAGCGTCAATCATACTATTCAAATTGATGCACAAATTTGTTGTGATGTTTTTTCGCTCCCACTATTTTGTGAAGAATTATTGATAAATGAGTTCAATTCGTGGATGGGAGTCAGCTCGGCTTTGTTTTATTAAAAAAAATTAGATAAACTCGAGTTTTAGTAAATAACCCCCATCGTGTGTGAATATTAATTGATCTGAATTCTAGAATTCACTAACTGGTATAATGTCACATTAGACTACAAAGATATATTTATCTTTCCAAAACCTTTGTCATTAAACACACTTATGCTTTTCCCAGCATTCATCGAGCTATTAGAATTCTACACCATCCTGAAATCTGAAATATAGATGTAGGATTTATCCCATGCCATTAGTGCTGAAATATCTTATTAAAAAACCCTGACTAAAGAAATAACAGAGGACAATACAGGAGGCAAGGCTAGAGAAATGTTAAGAGGTTGCAGCTAACAATGCCATCAGGATATCTTTGAAAAACACAGACAGACTATTTCTAGCAGCGATGGCAGCTAATCAACCAGTCTACTACATATTTAGTTTCATTCTGGGGCACAATGTCTGTCCAGTCCCAGAGATAAAATATATGATTGTTTAATAGCTTGCCTAGTGACAGCGGCTGTCCCCTAATGCGGTTAATTGCGAGAGAAAGGAAAAGATGCAAAGTTTGTCCTTTAAGCAGAATTCCCAGGCTGTGCACGTAAGCTAATAGTCAATAGTTGTACTGGACAATTACTGAGTGAGAAGTGCATAATTAATGAACAGTCATCGTGCACGGTTGAAAATCTGTGACCCAATCATTTGAATAGATAGTTTGGGCACTAAAATAAATGGCTTGTTCTACTTATTACCTGATCAGCATTTATTTAGAAGCTCTTTGGTTCCCTATCAAAATTCTAATCAGTCCTATTTAAATTACTTTTTTCGCCACTGTATTGTTACGAATGCTAATGTATGCCTTGCAAAGAGGAGCTTCATTTCTTACCTCATGAGGAAAGGAATAAAAACCATACAGTAGCTCCACGGGGCATAAAACATTTTCAAATTCTCGACGACTATTGCATTTTACATTTTGCATATTTTGGAGCGGGAGACAAACCTTTAGGTGACGGCAAAAGAATATCAGTCTATAAGTCAGACAGACATAGTTATGAATGCTAAAAACATAACTACTGTGCCTATATATTTAGCATATGCGTTTTGTGTACATTTTATGATTTAGGACCGCTATATTTTTTTTTCCTTATAAATGCTTAGTAAAGATATGAAAAGGGATTTAAACTCCAAAAAAATAATGTGAAATTGGTCAGAGTGCTCTTCTGATCACTTTTGCAATTTACAGTACTTCTTAATCATGATATTAGTCATTTTATGCTGCTAATGTAATGCTTTTGTAACGGTTGGCACCCTGAATCTAGATCCGATGCCAAGCACCCTGGTCTCGGCTCGTGCTTCCGCCTGTAGCTGCCGCCTTTGGCCTCGGGAGGAGCCCTCAGATGCCGCCAGGTCTTGAAACGAGAGGTGCAAGGCAAAAGGTTCTAAACAAGCGAAGGGGCACAACTGTAGGTAAAGTCTTTGGGCAGAAGGTCGTGGTACAAGACGTCAGGCAATAGAGTAGTCAGATCAGGCCGGGTCGAGGCAGGCAGAGAATAAACGTAGTCAGGCAGGCAAAGGTCAAACCAGGAAGTCAATCAGAGGGGTTACGCAGAAGAGGTAGTCGGTATTCAGGCAAGGGTCAGGAATCAGAGGTCAGAATAGTCAAAAGCCAGGCAGGGGTCACAACAGGAATCAAACAGGTTCAAAACAGATTAGCAAAAGCTCAAATAGCACCAGGAACAAACTCCTATAATGGGCAAGGTCTGGAAGCCCTATTAGGCTATTTATACTTTTTGAATTTCGCGCCCTTGCGCGCTGACGTCATTACGCCAGCGTGCCTGCGCCTTTAAATTAGTCAGCAGCGCGCCCTAGAGAGAAGGCGCCTGCGGCTCACTGAGAGAGACCGCACGGCGTGGCGGGCGTCCCCTCCGGGGGGCAGCAGGCGTCCCTGCCCCCCCCCCCCACTAGACCACCAGTTAAGATCACTACAGCTTTAAGCTTCTTTGCTTGGAAACTGATACAGGCAGTAGAGGTCATAGAACTCACCTGCAAAAAAATTCCTTGCACCTCTGTACCATGTGCTCTTCTGCTGAATCATGAGTATTGTGCACCTTTTGACGGTGTAGAACCCTTGAGCTGCCGCCAAACTAAACATGACTGCAATGTCAACAACAGGTTGCATTACTGGGTGAGGTGAGTTTTAAGTACTGTTAGTCCCAAAAAGCAGTGCCTAATGATTTATTTCCAATGGTTTTTCTCATTAAAATACTCCTTGTGATTTTGGTTTATTTGCAACCAAGTAACTGAAATGAGGGATCTAGTGGACACTATTTATATTTAGTACTATCAACCTACCATCAAAGATGTAGGGGATGAAGTTCCATAAGCCTAGATGCTATTTAGAATGGTGCCCTGTTTAGCGCTGTTAGGTAGAAACTTTATTCAATGAGTTGCTCCTTATTCTGCTTGATAACTGTCTCACCACCATGATTTCATTAACACAGTGCTGGCCAACAATAAGACCAAACAGTAGTTACTCTTCAATTTCTCTGGTCTCTTGACTTCTTGGCATATAAAAAAGGAATTGGTATATTTGCCAGGACAACACTTACTGGTCAAATAAAAGCTAAGGACAAAAAGGATACTTCTGTATCAGTGGAAATACACATATTACTATTGCAACCAATGGGAAACGGATTTTTTCAGTATTGTGCACAGCTCTAACTAGCCTCAATCTGTCACTGAATTCATCTTTTATCAGGGCACCTAAAGAGCAAAAATTGCCGATGGTCATATCTTCTAATAAAGTGACCTGACATAAAAATTACCAACTGTCATTAGTTAATGATGCCCAGTAAATACTCAAAAGCATTTTTATCTTTTTTTTTATATTTTTGTGTGGCATTCTTTATACTTTGGTTTTAGGACAGAAAGAAAAAACAATACTGAGCATAGTTTAGATTAGCATAAAAAAATATTGTTATTGTATTGCAGGAAAAATAAGGTATGGGATCTGTTATCCAGAATGCTCAGGACCAGGGGTAATGGATGTTTCCATAATTTGTATCTTCGTATCTTAAGTCTACTAGAAAATCAGTTACATTGAATAACATTGAATATATTTAATGTTGAATAACATTAAATAAACCCAATAGACTGGTTTTGCTTCCAATAAGGATTAAAGGGGTTATGCACCCTTTTAGTTAACTTGTAGTGTGAATAGAGAGGGGCGTTCAGAGACAATTTGCAGTTTGTTTTTATTTTTTATTATTTTAGGTTTTTCAGTTAGTTGGCTTATTATTCAGCAATTCACCAGTTTGCAATTTCAGCAATCTGGTTTCTAGATTCCAAGTTATTCTAGCAGCCATGCTTTGGTATGAATGAGGAAATGGAATATGAATATTATTATTCTTTTCCTTAGGCATGTAGGCTGTAGGTATTAGGATTTAATAACAGAAGGTAGAAAAAAAAAAGTGTCTAATGTCAACAACAGTGTCCTCTGTTCATCGCCTAATTATAAATGTGTCTTGCGGAAGAAATATCAGCACCTTTCAGGCAGTATTATTGCAAAAGTCGGAGTTGTACAACAGGTCAGTGGATAATTAAATAGTGTTTTAACCCTAGCAGTGAGTCAAATGATGGGTGGTTTGAGCTATCATACATGTCCAGAGTCAAATTACTGCAATATCATAAATGATTCTGGGACCAGATTGCCAAGTTTGTCATGAATTAAGGGAATTGGTCATCCAAGCTCCATTCCCCGAGCAATCTATTGTTCTATTACAGTGAGAGGTCTATGAGTTGCACCTATTCCTTGTGGCCCCTACTAGAGCAGGTCACTGTCAAGGACAAAAATAAACGAGCAATTGATATATGGTATTTTTCATTTCCAAAGCTGCTTTCTTGTAAATTGCCTAGGGTGTTTAATATTGACATTTTTACAGTTCCATGATTGTACACAGTACTTTATAGCAGAAATAAATTCAGCAATATTTCAAGTGTTACAGCAATGAGCACAGTACAAAAATATGTGGATGTCACAAGTCTGCACCAAGAATCCAGAACCAATGCTAAGCACCCTGGTCTCGGCTCTTGCTTCTTATTGCTCTTGCCTTTCACCTCAGGAGCAGCCCTAGGCTAATCGGATGCCGCCAGGTCTTATTAAGAGAGGAGCCAAGTGAAGGTTCTGGACGAGCAGTGGGACACGACTGTAATGTAAAGTCTTTTGGGCAGATGATCACAGTACAGGAATAAATGAATAGTAGTCAAAACAGGCCGGATCGGTGAAGGCAGAATTCTAGTGTAGCCAGACTGGCAAGGGTCAAAGCCGGGAGGTCAATCAGAAGATTCAAACAGGAATGGGTCGGATTACAGAAGTTAGAATAGTCGGTTACCAGGCAGGGGTCAGGATCACAGAAGTAAGAGTAGTCAGGCAGGCAGGGGTCAAAACAGGATTATCAGAATAATTCAGCAATAGCACCAGGAACTCACGGAAATGAACCTATAATGGGCAATGATCCCAGTGCTAAAGCCCCTTTAAATTCTTTTGAATTTGGCACCTTTGCATGATGACGTCATCACGCCAGCGCCAATGCGCCTATAAATAAAGGAGATGCGCGCACCAAGGAACCGACACATCAGAAGGAAGGCAGAGTGGCGGGCGTCCCCACTGGCCCACTAGGCCACCAGGGTGAGTGACTCTCACAGTGGATTATGCACCAGGAAATATTGTTAACAGTGTTTAACAATGTTTCAAATATTGTGCTTATGGTAACATTGCGTACATTATATACACGCCTATTAAACATCCAGCTTCCAGATTTACATTCACTTATGTGTCATGAGCACACACCTTGATAGGCATCATATCCCAGAATGTTATACAAATCACAGATTCACTATGAATAATATAACAAATTGAAAAAATCAAAAGTGACAGAACATCGCCAATGCTACAGATACCTATAAAACAGCTTTGTAAATGTATTGTAATGCAAAAGGAAAGAAAAGCAATAAAACCCAAGTATATTCAAACCCACTAATTGGAAGTTTCTGTGGTCTGCGAAGGAATTAGCCCGAAAATCCGTCAATTTCTGACTGTACGTACAATTCGGATTTTCACTCTATTTTTTTGTGTTTGTCCACGATTCGATTAAATCGTGCTTTTTTTAATAAAAAATGAGGTTCAATTGTGAATTCTAGTTTGGTCAGACTTTTTTTGATTAAAATATTCAGATGAATTTGGAATAAATAAGGCCCATAATGTTGGAATATTTAATTAATGCTTCATACTCCATATTTAAATGGCTATAACCTTAGATATGCATACATGGATATAGTAAGAGTGTTTTATATTTATATACGGTATATATTTTATATTTATATATATCCTGAATCAAAATCTTTTATAGAGTGACTGACCCAAGTAGTGCATACAATTGAATGTTTTGGAGGAATTATGCATATTTCATGTATTATCAGTAAGGATAACAATTACTGTATGGGAACTTGCATGCTCATGAATATTCGCCAATTCGACCGAATTGCCTATGCGATTCTATTAGATTCTATTCCCCAGTCGAATTTCGAGGGATGTAACCCCCTCGAAATTCGACCCTTGATGAATTTGCCCCTCACTGTGCTTTTTTTTCAAGGATCGAAACATCGTTTTTTCCCAATAAATTTAGATTTTTCACGAGTATTCCCGTTGAGTGCAGTACTATGTCACTATATTTACCAGCACCCAAGCAAGTTGCTATATACGTTTAGGGAGAGCACCTCCATCCATCAATGTTTACTGAGAAAGTTCATGAATATTATAATGAGCCCATTGTGTATCATTCATGCAGATTACCTACAAAGCAGAATGCAGAACTAAATACACAAAAGGGGGTTATTTATTAAAGTTCGAAGTTAAAATTTTAGTTTTTTTACTATAACATCTGAATTTTTAGTAGGAAAAAAAACCTCATTTTTTTTCTAGCTTTATTATACCCCGAGGATGGAAAACGTTTTTTATACGTCAAAGGGAGAAGTCCATTTTTAACCAAAATTCATGGTCAAAAACATGGGGTTAAATGGTCTGCATTTGTTATATATTAGACTGATACAAGCTATGTATTGAACAAACAGGAAGTCGTTACATCTTTGTTACAATTGTTGTAAGAGGACGCAGAGAAATAGTGACCATCCTTGATACTGAATAATAATGCAGAAGATGATATGAGCGAAGGCTGTGACCTTTTCCCTCTTGTACCAGTGTCTTGTCTTTAGTCTTCCTTTTTCCAAGTCAATCAATAGAAATATGTAAACTCTCAAACCTATGAGGCCTTGGCAACTTCCATCTCTTAACATGTCACCCAGGGTATTGACATTTCTAATTCTCATTGTCTGCCTTGACCTTTAAACTGATGGGGATTTTTTTTATCTGAATATAATATTTGATCAGACTTATTTCAGCAATAAATAAATATTCCTTTTATATAAAACCTGAACTGTCGAGTCATGCTCCCTGTCTGACCAAGCTTCTATATTTATATATAATGATCTCATTATCAGGCACATGTTCCCTCTTTTTTTTTGTAGAATGTAATACATTAAGAGCAAAGAGATCTTTACTTGGGTGCTCGGTACAAGCTAACAAAGGCTTAGATAAAGAATTACTCAATTTCAAGGCAGTATAAGCCGAGACAAAAACCATAGGGCACTTTATTAAACAGGACAGGTAATATGAAAGTTGCCTGAATGTTTGTAATGAATTTGCTTTGCAATGAACTGTGAAGCTGAAAATGCATGTTGTGTGGCTGTATAGGAAAACCTAGGTAGCCAGATAGGATTTAGACCCTTAAGTGTCGGACAGATATGGAACAGGTTTAATGCGGCATTTTTTTATGACATCTCATTACAAGACACAGCAATAGGGAATCATAGTGCTTTTACCGCATCCTGCTCTTAGAAAACTGTCATTGAATTTTCTATTCATTTTACTAGTGAAAATAAACATTAGAAATATATGAAACGACACTAAAGGTTTTTGGATCCATCCAACTAAAATATCAAATGCAATGAAATACAATATCTCGACTTACAAACCCGCGGCAGCATCTTCATTTGGTATAAATACAGCATACCACATAGAATGTTCTCAAAATACATATAAAATAATATACACGTGTTGGGGGATTTATTTATTAAAACAAGCATTTTTTTTTACAGGCAAGTTGATGTTCAACTGTTTTCTTAAAGGACAAGGAAAGTGTAAATGCAATTTTAGCTCCAGTGAAAGTCTTACCTTTAATCTCTTCCATAGTGCTTTTAATTCACATACGTTTTCAGCCTTTTATCAGTTTCAAACCCTGCAAAAAATCTGCAAGAACCAAAAGCAACCATTTAAAATGGTTGCTATGGTGATGTGCCACAAAAAGATCAAAATATACACCTGATTGGTTTGTGGCTGTGACCCTTTTTACTCTGTGGTTCCTTTCCCTGGCTTGCATGCAGGCGCAAGGGTCAGTGGGTGCAGTTGTGGACTGGGCCAGCGGGACACCGGGAAAAAACCCGGTGGGTCGCGGCCCAGATACACTTCTTGGTGTTGCGCGACCCCTCTTTGTCGGAGGTCGCGGCAAAATAAACATTTTGCGCATGCGCACAAACGATGTGCCGTGCGCATGGGCACTGATGTGGTGCCGTGCGCACATGTAGAGACCCGGCACAGCGATGCGGTGCACCCTGGGGCAGTAGCCCTGGTGGGCTCCCCAGTCTGACCCTGAGTGGGTGGTCATATTTTCACCCATGTGCATATACTTTACTTTTGGCAGCCATATTGATTATTTGTACAGGGGAAACATGGCACCTGCGACAGAACAGAACATATTCGGAGACACTGCGGCGCAGATTTACTAAGCTCGAGTGAATAGTTCGAATCAAAAAATATTCGAATTTCTAAGTAATTTTTCTGGGTACTTCGACCATTGCATTGGTCAAATTCGATCGAATTCTATCGAATCGAATGATTCGAACGATTCGAAGTAAAAATCTTTCGACCGTCCAAAATCTAATTTTATACGATCGTTTGATCAAACCTTTCGCGCTAAAATCCTTCGAATTCGCGAATTTCGCGTTTTTGACGCCGGTGCCCGTTTTTTCTACGCCGGCGCCCGTTTTTGGCGCCGGGCGTCGAAAAAACGGGCACCGGCGTCAAAAACGCGAAATTCGCAAATTTTCCGGCAAAGCGAAACGGCGCAAATTCGCCCATCACTAACCCCAAACATTCACAAGATCACATCTGAATTTAGACATCCCAATGTATATTGCATGCAGGTAGAAAGGATTCTGATAATTTGTTTGGTTATATTTTTTTACTTTATTTTTAATTATTTTCAAATTTCCATATGCATATTGCGTCAATTTGCAATAAAAAGGACAAGGAACAAGAAAAGGAAAGACAGAAAGCAACGACATTGCCAAGAGAATCCTCCGGGGCAACAGAAAAATGAAACTCATGATGAGCATTTGGTGTATAAAATCCAAGGAGTCTTTATGTCCATAAATCTGGCCATAGTGTCCTCTATAGGTGCAGTCATATTTTTCCAAAGTGAAAAATGTACTGGAGTTAAACTAAAGCTGAAAACAAGACTTCGGTGCTTCA
This sequence comes from Xenopus laevis, assembly GCF_017654675.1. NCBI lineage: Eukaryota > Metazoa > Chordata > Amphibia > Anura > Pipidae > Xenopus > Xenopus laevis. The sequence goes on along the minus strand of NC_054371.1, from coordinate 65,223,068 downwards.
GTGAAAGTAAGGCATTAAAGGAATTGTTCAGTGTAAAAATAAAAACTGGGTAAATAGATAGTCTTTGCAAAATAAAACATGTTTCTAATATAGTTAGCAAAAATGTAAGTTATAAAAGCTGGAGTGACTGGATGTCTAACATAATAGCCAGAACACTACTTCCTGCTTTTCAGCTCTCTTGGTTTACACTGACTGGTTACCCTGGCTACCAGGCAGTAACCAATCAGAGACTTGAGGGGGGGGCACAGATGGGTCATATCTGTTGCTTTTGAATCTGAGCTGAATGCTGAGGATCAATTGCAAACTCACTGAACAGTTATGTCCCATGTGGCCCCCCTTCAAGTCGCTGACTAACTCAGAGTTATAGAGCTGAAAAGCAGGAAGTTGTGTTCTGGATATTATGTTACACATCCAGTCACTTCAGCCTTTATATATTACATTTTTGGCTAACTAACTATATTAGAAACATTTTTTATTTTGCACAGCCTATCTATTTACACAGTTTTTATTTTCACACTGAACTATTCCTTTAAGTGCATTTGGCTGCAGAAAAAACATTTCTGCAAAGAGTGTTACCACTGTTATTTGAGCCTTTAGTCGGTAAATTAGGGAGCTCTGGTGATCTCTGAATATCATCTAGGAGCTGCTTCAATAAACCAACAGTTCTTATCCACAATTCTTTAGCTATGGGACAAGACCACCAGATATGTACCAGGGAGCCAATGTCTGAACATCCCCTAAAACAAAATGGAGAAGTCGTAATTTGTTTCCTTTGGGGGGGTCAGATACCATATTGTCAATAGTTTGAATGATAACACATGTGGTTCCTTGTTCCTAAAGGAAGATTGAATTTTGTTCCAAATATTGTTCTAGTCAATTGGAGTATTTTTCCCACTGTGCAACATAAGTAGGATATGTAAAATTTTAAATTATCATTAAGTCTTTTAGAAATGACACACAGTCCCACACATAAATAGTTAATACATCCACCCTGATCTGGGCAGATTAATTTTCTTTAAAAAAAATATACACATTTTCACTGATGAAAACTAAGGGACCGATTCACTAACTTCGAGTGAAGGATTCGAAGTAAAAAAACTTCGAATTTCGAAGTATTTTTTGGGCTACTTCGACCATCGAATGGGCTACTTCGACCTTCGACTACGACTTCGAATCGAAGGATTCGAAGTAAAAATCGTTCGACTATTTGACCATTCGATAGTCGAAGTACTGTCTCTTTATAAAAACTTCGACCCCCTAGTTCGCCATCTAAAAGCTACCGAACTCAATGTTAGCCTATGGGGAAGGTCCCCATAGGCTTGGCTAACTTTTTTTGATCGAAGGATATTCCTTCGATCATTGGATTTAAATCCTTCGAACCGTTCGATTCGAAGGATTTAATTGTTCGATCGAAGGAATAATCCTTCGATCGTACGATCGCACTATTTGCGCTAAATCCTTCGACTTCGATATTCGGGTTAATTAACCCTCGATATTCGACCCTTAGTGAATCAGCCCCTAACACTCCTGTTTGGTATGAAGATGACTTACTCTGTGTGACTGCCCGAAGGCCAGGCCGTGCCAATCTGAGCACTTCAGAGCTGTAACATATAATAATGCCCTATGTAGAACACCAACACTGAAAAATAAAAAGTTTAAAGGGCAAGAGGGAAAAGATGAATGGCTGATTTCCCAATAGCCAATAAAACATTGAACATCACTATTCTGCAGAGGAGACAAAGTTTGCAATTGTAGTTGTATTCTTACAACTCCTTTGACACCTCCTTACTCCATCATCAGCAGAAATGCAGGAGCAAAGGCCTTGAGAGAGCTGATCCCTACAGTAAAGAGCATTTAAAATTCATTAGCACTTTTTTTTCTCCCCATTTCTAGAAGTTATTCCTTTCCACCATCCATAAATTGACCACCATTCAGTTTAAAGTGTTTTATTTTATCAGCTCTGCCGATACTGTTCTGAGAAAAGAAGAGAATCAGAGTACTGCATTGATAGCTGAAGCCTGGAGCATCACCACCTGGGAATAAGTGCAGTTACATATACCAAATATGTGTGTATTTATCCACTATATCTCCTGCTATCTGAAAACTAAAGAATATAAGAAAAGGTGCAGAGGTTTATACTTTAGGACCTACCAAACAATAGTTTGGGAGCAGTAAAGTGCTGAATTATGCAGCCCCCAAGTTTATTTGTTTCGGATTAATGTAATTTTTATAGGTATCTTTCATCTCTTTGTGAAAGAAAGATGCTTGCTTTATACAGCCACAGTTAACCACACACACTATATTATGTGACAGTGCAAAAAACATTGCTTTGGATAATTTTATTGATTTACTGGTGAGCAAATATTCATAGATACAGGGGTCAGAGGTTGAGCATGGAGAGCTCAGGTGAAGCCCATGGGAGATATAAAATTATGAAAAATATGAGTTCTTGGTTTCTACATTAACAAAGAGATACACTGCAATGCTAGCTATACTGTTGCTATATAATTGAGAAGCTGAAGTCAGCGGAGATGTTTCCTCTAGTGATGGGCGAATCTGTCCCGTTTCGCTTCGACGACGAATTTGCAAAACGGCAAAAAAATTGAGAAAGGCATTAAAGTCAATGGGCATCAAAATTATCTTTTATATTTTTACATTTTTTTTTTCTGTCACACCGATTTTTCTAAGGTGAAAATGAAACAGGTAAATTCGCTGCAAATCCATACCTGCCAAATTTTTCTCCATTTCAGAGTGGAGACGTAGGGCACCACATTACAATTAACCTGGAACATCTAGGACAGACATAAGGTAAATGTGGGGTATGACACATGGCCAGTGAGTAAATGAGGAAAAGAATTTAATTAAAATGAAATAGGATAGAAGGGCCAATTGGCCTGTCATAATCTAGTTTCTGCTATTTTTGTGATTTCCTCATTAGCACAAATTGATTCCTCTGCCATTAGCGTGCACCAAAACATATAAAAAAATACAGAAAAATAGATTTTGACATAACACTGAATACACAAGATGTAGCAGCTGCAGTGTGTTACTGAGATGTAGCACGCTGAGATGAGAGATCGGTGCGTGTTTGTATATAAGTGTGCATGTGTGTGTATGTGCGGGTGTATTTTCAGGCAAGTAAGAAATATCTTACTCTAACAAACATGCCAGTTTTTTTTTTTCCTGAATTACATAACAGAAGACAATAGCTGTGCAGTACATTACAACAACGATTCCGATATCACATAGGCACGAGAGCATTGCCGTTTTTCAATTAAAACCAGTGTTGCGTCAATGTCAGATGAGGTACAAAAAGGTTTTCAAGCTTAGACACTGAAGCTATATCCATCACTTAAGTGGAGCAGGCACATATTATGACTATTATGTCTAAATAGCCAGGAGCCACAGAGAATGGAAACTAGAACGGGAATTCTATGGTATATTAAAGTAAAAGGGCAATAAGCATCTGTAATATTAGCAGTGGCAGAACACAAAATTGCTTGATAGCATTTGAAAAGAGAACTAGTCATGTGAATTGAATTTTCAGCTTGGGGCCTAAGAGGCCAAATTTAATCATCCATCTGAAATTATCACACAAGTCAATATTCCCCCCCCCCTTCCCTCCCAAATAAAAAGAAAGAGCGAGAAATGAATTCTCCGTGCTGAAGTTCAGCAGGTGGCCTTGAGGCTGATAACCAACTGGATGAAATCTAAATAACTTTACTGAAACAAAAACCAGCAACAGAATTGATTGCCTTTCAACATTAAATGAAAGTGGGCCTTCCCAGTCAATACGAATACAGAGAGGTAACATTTTGCGCAGCTCACTCCAAGATCTAATAAAGTGGAGCCCCTTAAATCCTGATCTATGATTGGCTGACATCTTCTGTAACTACTAAAGTTAATTTGATCTATTGATTTGTATCAAGTTAAAAACCCCCTTGTATTACATTTTAAATCACTTTTACAAGAACTCCTGTAAGGCATATGTGCATCTACAGCAATACAATTCAAAGTATGCACTGGTAATATAGGGCTTATATATGGGACAATGAAATAAATGTGAAAATGTTAAAATCTTCATTAAATTCTTCATTAGACACTTATTACACTCCACATTTGCACATAGCATACATGTACAACCTTGTTTTAATGGTGGTATTATATTCTGCACAGTGGCACAAACTAGAAATGTTCAAGGGGTGCTCACAATGCACAGATTTTTTTCCCCCATGAACAATTTTCATTTTATTACCCTTTAGAAACTTGCATTGACAATGTGACTGATCCTTGGCTCCTCAATAGTGAGCCACCCATCAGCTCAGCAGCATTAGAAAATAAAATGTATACTATTGATTTGTAACTTAGATAAAACAAGTTATTAAACAAGGACAGCTGTAGGGCAGGGTGCAGAGGTCTCTTGATGGACCCCCAGCCTCAGACAGAAACCTCCAAGCTATAAATGTCATTGCTAAATGTCCTTCCTTATATCGCGAGGGATGTCCAGTCTGCTTTTCTCAAGTTATTGCTGAATTAAAACATTAGTGCATGGTGGCTTGTTTTGCTGTTTAACAAGTACTGAAAATTGGATATTTCTGATTTAGGCGGGTTATACACAATGTCACCATGTTGGCAGATGAGCAAAGGTTTAGTTATTGATTGTTGGCTAAATATTAACACTACGACATAAAATAAATACTAAATAAAACATAGGTGTTATTATTTTATCATTGACAAATATTTGTAAATTCTGCATTGTATACAAATATTAAGTTCCAGTAGGTGAAAGGTTCCATGCAGAGCCCCTATCATTTCTGCCTACATATTAGGAGAATCATGGAAATTAAGCCAGACCAATCAATGAAGAGTCTTCTATTGGTAGCCTATACGAAAAAAGATTTCTCCCTCCTCTTTTCATTGGTCAAGGAGGTGATTTCAAATCTTGTCTTATTTATTTCAGTAAAATAGGTACAGTCATCAGTTGCACAGTCTTGATATGATGGTACATAAGTTTAAGATGACCATTCGAGTTACAACTTCAACATTGCAATTTGGGGGAACTTTAGTACATAAAAATAGAATAAAGAAAAAAAAATCCTACAATAAAACTAAGAAAAGGAATGAAGACTACCGGTACATTTCTTTTATGCTAGAGCCATTTACTGTTTGGATTTGCACCATATTTCAAAATGTTAATAAAGCATTTAAATACAATAAATTTTGTGTAGTGTTTATTCTTCCCTTTTTGTTTTGCTATGTTAATCCTAGCTGCTATCAAGGAGGTGATTAAAGTAGCAGGAAAGCATAAATGAGTGCCAAATGTTAGGTACCCCAAATGATTGTAATCTCTTACCCTGGGCTACTGCTCCTGTTAGCAGAAACTGCCTGGCCCACGTTCTTCTCCACAAGCAACAAGGAGCAATCCTCTTCCTCCATTTTCTTTCTTTCCACTAGGGGTGGATGTATAGTAGAATGAAAAGCTAAACTTTAACAAACAAAAGCTGCCTTTTTCACTCTACTGTGCATGCGTCGCCCCATGGAATAAAGAAAGGAGTAGATGATTTTTCCTTGGTGGTCAGTGAGAAAAACCCCAGGTGGTGCAGTTTTTTTGCTAACAAGAGCACTGGTCTGGGGTGACTACAATCACTTTGGGGTGCCTTACATTTTGTACTCCCAAATAATTTATACTTTCCGTCAGCTTTAAAAGATAAATAGGCTGCCAACGTTGTGCAAAAGCCTGATGCCTGTTTGTATTTTTTTTTCTCAAGTTGGGGGCCCCAGCTTTCCTGCACAAGCAAAGAAGGCATTGAGGGGCACATTTACTTAGGGTCGAATATCGAGGGTTAATTAATCCTTGATATTCGACCGTCGAAGTTAAATCCTTCGACTTCGAATATCAAAGTCGAAGGATTTAGTGCTATTCGTTCGATTGAAAGATCGAAGGAATAATCGTTCGATCGAAGGATTTTAATCGTTCGATCGAAGGATTTTAATCGTTCGATCGAAGAATTTTAATCGTTCGGTCGAAGGATTTTAATCCTTCGATCGAACGATTTTCATTCGATTAGAAATTGTCTAGAAAGCCTATGGGGACCTTCCCCATAGGCTAACATTGATGCTCGGTAGGTTTTTGTTGGCGAAGTAGGTGGTCGAAGTTTTTTTTAAAGAGACAGTACTTCGACTATCGACTGGTCGAATAGTCGAACGATTTTTAGTTCGAATCATTCTATTCGAAGTCGTAGTTGAAGGTCGAAGAAGCCAATTCGATGGTTGAAGTAGCCAAAAAAATACTTCAAAATTCGAATTCTATTCCTACACTCGAGCTTTGTAAATGTGCCCCTTAATGTCTGTCAGGTTGTAACCCAGTGTTGTACATTATTCTGCATGTTTTGCGATGATTTAAAAACAAAACTTTTTTTACATAAATCTAGTTATCAAATGCTATAAGTAGTCTGCAGTAAGTTTTCCAACCAGATCATACTTTTGGTATGCTTTTTTTCCACAACATCCCAGTGGACTGATTTACTAGTAAAGATCAGATAAATCATCTTAGAAGGAACCTTGGGGTTTTTCTTTGTAGCTATGCAATATTCGTTTGTAAATGGGCCAGCTCACTGTCATCTAACACATTATTATCTACCACATTACAGACGCTTCTGTGAATATCCCCCCTAATATGTATTCTCAAAGGGACGCTAATGCTAATAGCTCCTTATATAAAAAGAGTGTGGCTGCTGCTTTCACCCAGACAAATGTTTCCATATCTTAATAGAAACTAAGATATATGATACTGCATGCCCTATTCAGCACGCTAGGTGAAAGCAATTTAACTTGGTCTTATCACTGTTTCCCCTGTAACGTGTGTAGCAGATTACAACCTCCTGAATGTACAAAGGAAAAATTGAAAATTGCTTTCCTCACCCTACTGAAAGCATTATAGATCTCACATCCCACATACTAGCAGGATTAAAAAGCTATGTGTGGTTCAATAATAAATCATAGCCCTTTGTAGAACTAGGCACATTTTTACTGTTCCAGTCCTCTTGTAGAATCACTAGAAATAGTAATACCAACAGTGTGTTGTATCAGGGGTTTTTGCAATGCAACTTCATAAGCATTTCCTCTCTCTGTCCCCCTGCTGAAATATATAGTGAATAAAGTACCCCCTCTTGTAAAATATAAGGATATTATTAGTTACCGAGGAGTTTCATGACCATATATTTTTATACAGGTCATGGAACTCCAAGGTAACTTCTAATATCCTCATATTTTACAACTGGGGGTACTTTATTTATTATAATACACAAATTTTAGTGAGTCATGTGACAGAAATGACATCACTACTCACCGTTTATAACTGATGACATCACTACTCACCATTTATAAGGATATCATTTACAGGATATTCATGGTTTTTGTGTATTATAACATAATATTGAATGTTATCCTTTACATTTTTACATATACATCATATACTTGCAGGACAAGAGGCATAAAATTGACATCCTTGCCGATGATTGAAAAAGTTGTTAGGGTAAAACTCACTGCAGTATGGGGAAATCTATTGGGGGTCCAGGAGAATTATTTATTGGAACTCCATTTATTCATATAAAGCATCATTTACAACTGCAAGTGCCGAAATAGTTCCAAAAGTGTGCATGAATTGACACCATTCACATTCACCATTGGTATTTGCATTTGTACGAGATCCTAACAACTTGCCTTCCCTGATAAATGCCACATGAGTGTAAGCTATGAACCTAAACCTTCAATTACCTTAGAGGTAGTGGTAGTTCCAGGTTCCACTAATGGGATGAATCAATAGTCACTACTGACTTGCACCAAGCAGATCCAGATACTGATACTTGCTGCAGCTTATTTTTATTGTTACATCATGAGCACATATTGCGTTGATTTTATTAAAAAAAACTCACTTTAGTAAATAAACTTATAAGGATGTATTCATGATGCCTAGGCAGTCTGCAAAGTTCTTAAAAAAAAAGGCCACAATCTATCAAGTTTTGCACTTTTCCCTCTATGTGGGGCATTATGCAAATAGCTGCAAGCTACATTAGTCCTAGTTTAAATTTAAAGGGGAATTCAGTGGTGGCACGTAGGCTGCCTTTCTAAATGCTGCTCTCTGCACGGAGTGCAAAACTGATACATCCCCTCAGGGTCACTTGGACTGGTGGGACACCGGGAAAAAAAACCCACCTACCCTGCACCGTCACTCCCCCACATGCCATCTGCCGTCGCTCCTATGCTGCCCTTCCTCAAATGAGTAAGTTAAGGTGCACAAAACTAAGGTGCACACATGGGTGCTGGCAGTGGGTGAGAGGGCGAGCGGCATGTACCCCAGAGGGGGTGTGGGGGCCCCTGGAGTAGCAGCCCCGTGAGCCTCACACGCCCAAGTCTAACCCTGCTTCCCAAGTGTTGCATAATTCCTGTTCCCGAAGAAACAGTTTGTTCTATTGATCAGTGGAGGATTTTTTTTTCTACTAAGGGGGATTATTTATTAAACGCCGAATGCCAAAAAATAAAAAAAAAATTGTTTTTTAGTATAAAATCAGATTTTTTTGTGAAAAAAACACAAATTGTAATATGTACTCAAATGTATTATACCCTCGAGGATGGAAAAAGTCAGAATTCAAAAATCCGGCATCTCAGACCTGCCCAGGTCGTATATAAGTCAATGGGAAAAATTCCAAAGATTTTTTAATTTGCGCTGGGTTTTGTGCAAAAATCTGAGTTTTTGCGTTGAAAATCCGAAAAGTTAGTACCATTCATATATTTTTCACAATTTTTTCTGTTTTTTATCTGCAAACAAAATTTTTGGAAAAGTGTATTAGGGCTAGTCCACACGAGGAGATTCGGGGAGATTCGGTCGCCTGGCGACTAATCGCCTCGTCTTTTGCGAGAATATCTCCCCGAACTGCCTCGGCCGAGGCAACTTTGGGCAACTATTGAAAACGCATCGCCACATGTGCATAAGTGCAGGCGACTTTGCATTGTAGCCTATGGGGAAAACCACTGAGGCAGTTCGGAAAAGATAGTCGCACAAAAGACGAGCCGATTAGTCGCCATCTCCTCGTGTGGCCTTACCCTTAATAAATAAGGTGAAAAAACCAGTGCGGATTTGGTCTGTGTTTTTTTCAGAAAAAATTTAGATAAATTCGGACTTTGATAAATAACCCCCTAAGTGTTTTTTCTTTTAACATTCAAATTAAATTTTTTTAAAAACTTACAATGCTCGCAAAACGCTGAACTAGTACTTAGGCATCCCTGTACTTTCAAACAATACAGCTGCAATGGAAAGTGGAAATATAAAGCGAGCCTTTATTCATAATAAAAAAAATATATATCAGTCTTTAAATCTTTCCAAAATGTAATCAGCGACTTTTTCTCTTATAACAGATCGCTGTGAGACTTTCATAAACACTGGTTTAAGAAACTGGAACGCAGGGCAGAGGTAGAAGATTTGAAAGAGAGACAAATTAGATCTTCCTTTATGTGAAGACTGAACAAGTGCTGGGAAAAAGTTCTAAAAGATTTCTTATAGACTTATGATGCTTAAAGCAATCTCGCAGCAAGTGTTAAATATTACTGTGCAGCATAAATGATTTACCTTGGAAGACAGAAGGCAGAACGTACCTTTCTAACAACAGCAGTCCTTAATTTTAAGGCGGGCTACTACTGGATTAGAATTGGAAGTAAAAATTCTGCATAGCCTTAGATATTGATAGATATCAATGGCAACAGTATGTGCCCCATTTATATAATGTTTCATATTCTGGAAATGTATGCTATTTTTGTTAGTGTAGGTTAAATTCAGTAAACTAATTCACATTGTTTGCTATTGACAAAATAAATTCAAATGAACCGTCGTGAATGTGCCTTATCACTGATCTGATAGATTATGAATAGAGAATGTGTTTCACAAATGGCAGAAAAATTCTGAATGCAGAATGAGTTGCCTAAATACCATCTGTTTTCAGAGCTTTTCATGTTCAGGCAGGCTGCAGAATTCAGAAGCTAACATTGTTTTACCTGGTGCTTTTAGTCCCCATTTTTATTCATATTAGCATTACTGCTAAGGTTCTGATAAGCCCCCAAGGGCAACATTAATAGCTATAACTCTGGAAGGTCAAGCACGCAGGCAGCTAGGTGTTTCTGGAATACAACCATCCTTACTGCAGATAATCAGAAATGTAGGGAGCAGAGAAATCAAATGGGCCATAAATAAAAATGTGATTATTTTGACATTTCATTTGCATAAATGAATCCAGACAAACTTGAAAATAGTGTGCCTCTTGCCCATCTGTTAATGTGTCCCTGGCTGACAGTTTGTTATAGTCTGAGGAGGCAGTTAAAAAAAAAAAAGAACAAGCCATCTATGTTTATTGCACTATACCATTTAAAATACATTTTATCATTAGGCAGATAAATGAAAGTTATTAATGAGCCAACAGTGCTGGCATACTTCATTGAGCAAATATATTTTATATGGAGTAGAAAGCTAAAATTTACAGTACACGATTAGAAACAGCAGTATGACTACAAAGTAAGCAGGCCCTGTGAATACTGGGGGCCCAAGAGATATAAGGGACCCTGTGGGGCACTGACTGATAAGCAGTTTCAATATATATGTTTATAAAGCTTTCATACTCCCAAACGTTTTCGGGCCCTCAAATGAGTTTGCTGTGGGGCCCAGTAACATCTAGATAAGCCATTGAACAGATATGAAATCTGGATGAAAATGGCTCCTGCATAGCTCCGTGTTTACCCATGGGCAAATTGCTTAATCTACTTGCACAACAGAAACCAGAAATGAATACTGTAAGCCCTCCGGGACTCACAGTGCCCAAATAAATCTGTGTCTAATATGAGAATCTGAGAATAGGAACATAACAAGTGTAATGATACCAATATTAATTATAAGGATCAACCATAACATCATGGGAGAGTAACCATCAACATAAAAAAGAACGGTCACGGGCATGCAATATAAGGTTACACGCTGCACTGCTTTAAGCAGTAATTGTACAGAAGCAAACATCAGTGGATCAGTATATTGCTACTGGTTAGGACTAGGTCATTAAGCAAGGGTAAGTGCAGCGATGCCCAGAAGGAATATTTCCTTGGCTTCAAAGATAAAAAGCTTCCCTGTTTCAGAGAGTCTGTGAAGCAGAAACATCCATGAATTGTATGTGGACTCTCAACGTTTTCATTTCAATATTGTTTTAAATGACCTGAAATGATTCAACTGATAGATCAGCTAATATATTTTTGTACCAAAAGGTGGAACATACAGGCCTACCCATTGTAGGCTGGAACAAGAACATCAGCAAAGAAGCAAATAATCATGGAAAGGATTTCTGCCAAGGGACCAGTGCTGAACCAATGTTAGACAGCAAGTAGGACAAGAACATTAGAGTTCGCAATAAAAAAAATTGCACATACTATTCAAAAAATAATTAATAATCAGCACCATTTTTCAGGAAGCAATATACAGGTATGGGATCCGTTATCCGGAAACCCGGAAAGCTCTGAATTGTGGAAAGGATGTCTCCCATATTTTCCAAATTTTTAAAAATGTATTTACTTTTTTTCTGCAATAATAAAACAGTACCTTGTATGTGATCCCAACTAAGATATAATTCATCCTTATTGGAAGCAAAATCAACCTATTGGGTTTATGTAATGTTTATATGATTTTCTAGTGGATCCAAATTACAGAAAGATCCATTATTCAGAAAACCCAAGGTCCAGAGCATTCTGAATACCTGTATATTTAAAACATTTATTTTAAAGTAACGTATGAACCTGCAGTAGCTACGCTTCCACTAGGCACATTACACAAGGCAATGCTTTTTTTAACCAATAGATAAAATAGGTTGACCAAACCAAAGCTTATCTCTGCAATAAATATCAGTATTTATGCTTCAAATAAGACAGCTTAAATGCACATGGTAAAAACAAATTGTATGTGAGTTCAAATGAATATTTTTTTTTCTAACTGGTTCATTAGTCATTTATATTCAATCTACGCCTGCACATTTTACATTGCCCACATAGAGGAGAAATAAATATTGTTTATTACTTGAGGGTTTTTTTTGTAGATTTATCTGTACGGTGAGAACACATTTAAGAAGGAAACACAGAAGTCAGGGTATGCACAGTAAACTAACAGTTGAAATTTTACTTGACTGCACATGAACTGGACTGCTGCAAGGGATACCTGGGAAATCCTTAAAGGGATTCTGTCACGGTAAAACATGTTTTTTTTTAATGCATCAGTTAATAGTGCTGCTCCAGCAGAATTCTGCACTGAAATATGTTTTTCAAAAGAACAAACAGATTTTTTTATATTTAATTTTGAAATCCGACATGTTGTCAGTCTCCCAGGTGCCTCCAATAATGTGACATGTGATAAACTTCAGTCACTCTTTATTTCTACACTGTAAGTTGGAGTGTTATCACCCCCTCCCTTCTCCCCCCCCCAGTAGCCCATCAGCAGCCTATCAACAGAACAATGGACAGCTAACCAGATAACAGTGACACAAGATAACAAATAACTGGTAGATATGAGAATATCATATACATTGAGTAGGGGAAACAATGCTTATCTGAAAGCAGTTCCATCATGAAATGCTAGCTCTTACTGAAAGGCAAAATGACCTGAGATGGCTGCCTACACACCAATATTACAGCTACAAATATATACTTGTTGGTTCACGAATAACATTTTATATGGTAGAGTGAATTATTTGCAGTGTAAACAATTATAAAAACTACCTCATAAAAATCAGGACAGAATATAAAGATGGCAGCACGGCACTTACATGAAAAGTACTCCAGCATTCCTCTTACCTAAAAAAAAACACTGCCCTGGGGTACTTTTAATATGGGTCTAATGTTAAAAATCATATTAACTAGGGGCTACCTAACAAATTGGCACCCTCAGTGCATTACACTTTTGTTGTCATTACACTTTTAAGTATAAGGAATGTAAACTGATTTTCATGAAAACCTTTTCTCATTTGCTTCCTTTTTTGCACAAGGCTTTGCAGCCTTTATATTCAGATTAGCAATAGATGGTTCTATTACTCCAGCAGATGAATGCAATACATTATAATTCCACCAATCTACATTACACTATCAATTTCAATGATGTAGGCATTCAAGGTTAATATTATTATGGCAGCAGCTTGATCTGAAAGTTCATGGTCAAGTTGGACACCATCTATAAATCTGCTGGCCTGCTGACAAGGCGCTAGCATGCTCAAATGCACAAGGTATGACAAGAAGAGATTCATAATGTACAGCAGACATTACCCAATTATATCATTTTATTCTTCCTTCAGCAATGCAAAACTCGGAAACGGGAACATACAGTATTTCTTTTTAAGTAAAACCAAGATATTCTGTATTTTCATTACAATGTATACTCCTAAAACATATTGAATGGGGTAAGACATATAAAGGTATAATGTCAACAAAATAAAGCAATAATGCAAGGTAATAATCTTCATTGCATCTTATTTTCTTTATTTGGTATAGATTATCCCTATTAGAAAAAAAATAGCAAAACAAAGAAGCAAAGACACAGATAACTGATTTCATGTAGCTTCCATTTAGTAAAGTGCAATAAAGCACAATTGTGAAGTCTGCAAAGTGTAAGGAGCAAAGTTTGCTTTTGGTCAATATACACACAGCAACCAATCAGTAGGAAGCATTTACTGACTACCTGGTTGAAAGCAAAAATCTTATTGGTTGTTATGGGTTACTGCACCTGGGCAAACATATGGTGATAAATATGTTATAGAATGTTATTAACAACTTTTTAATTGACCTTCATTTGTTATAGTTGTTGGATTAATTGCCTTCTGTCCCCAGCAGCCAAAAAACAAATGCGCTGTTAGGGGCAGATTTACTAAGCTCGAGTGAATAGTTTGAATCAAAAAATATTCGAATTTAGAAGTAATTTTTCGGGTATTTAGACCATCGAATTGGTAAAATTTAATCGAACGATTCGAAGTAAAAATCGTTCGACCATTCGATAATCGAAGTACTGTCTCTTTAAAAAAAACTTCGACTTCATACTTCGCCAGATTAAAGCTACCAAAGTCCAATGTTAGCTTATTGGGACCTTCCCCAGCACTTTTCTTTTTGGTTGAATAAAAATCCTTCGATCGATCGCTTAAAATCCTTCGAATCGTTCGATGGAACGATTTCTATTCGATCTTTTGCTTTTGCTTTGAGGGTCGAATTCGAGATTTTTTTAACCCTTGAAATTCGACCCTTGATAAATCTGCCCCTTATTGTTAGTTACCTTTTACTACTAATCTGTTATTCAAACCCCTATTCTAGGGGCAAATTTACTAAAGGGCGAATTTTCACTTCGTCAGACATTATTTCACAGCGAATATGTGTATATATCAAAATACAAAGTTTTGTCTGGATAAATGAACGCTGGTGAAGTTTCGCTGGCGAAACTTCATCAGAGCAAACATATCTAAGTAAATTTTCTCTAGCATTACTTTGTTAACACACTTACACTTACTTAAATTTAAATATGGCGGGTAAATATTGTCATTTTGCTAAAAAATCCCACTTCACCATTTTGTAAATCTGCCCCTAGTCTCTTATTTCTAACACAGTCTGGTTTCTAGAGTAAACTTGTCCCTAGCACCTGATAGCTGCTGAATTTCTAATAGCAACTAAACAAATTGCAAACTCAAATTCAATCAAATTCAAAAGTCATTCACAAACCACAGAATTAAAAATGAAAACCAATTCTACGTTGTCACAGAATATTACTGTCTACACCACACTAAAAATTCAAGAACAATTCCTTCAGTTGTGTCATTTTTTGTGCACACATAAGGTTTTACCTGACATAATAAGCATGCTACATAAGGTTTACTACAAGGTCTACTGGAAAAATTATTGCCTAGACCTACATAAATTGACACAGATTTTTATCACCACCCAGAAAGTGGTGATATGAGAAAAACACCACAACATTGTCTAGTAGCAGAGATTTCATTGTTTTAACATTACCAGACTACATCAGTGAGTCTTATTTTGGACGAATGATACATATAAATGTTGTGATAGAGTGACCAAGAAAAACTGGAAAATGGTGCCTGAGCACCTTCTATGTTTATCAACTCCATTCCTGATCAAGATATGCTCCAGGAATGGAGTTGATAAACATAGAAGGTGCTCTCTGTTTAAGGATTGTGGTGGCCAGACACTCAATTCCCTAGATCCAGTGCGTCATTGGGCTCACCTTCCACAGGAATGTTGTCTTGTGGAAAGGGTATTTAAAGTTAAAGAGTCTCTCAGCAGGGCACAGCAAGTACTGTAGGAGACCTGGCTGTGTTCAGAACTCTCAAAGGAGCTGAGAGCTGCATGTAGCTGCACGAAGCAGAAGGTGACCGGGACGTGACTGAGGTTGTGACTCTGGCCAAGGAGTCCATATTCGCCAGCGAAGGCTCCACTAATTCACTAAAATGCAAAGTTGCATCTCTGTAGCCGAACGCTGGTGAAGTTTCGCTAGAGTTAATTCATCAACGCGAGCATTTTATAGAGAACTTTCGCTAACGTTAATTTCTGCCTAGCGAAACTTCGTTAACAAATTTACACTTAGCTCAGTTTAAATAGGCCGGGTACATATAGGTCAGATATGTGTCTTTATTTGAGATGTTGGTGCAAATGCTTGAAGCAAAATGAAGACTTGAGCCCACCCTAAAACAAATGTGTCATGTCCCTCAAATTGGTTGAAAAAATGTTAACAGAACTTTTGAAGACATCCCACTTTAAAATGTGAAAAAACTCTAGTGAAAGAGGCAACATTCTGTATAATTCGGGAATTTGTGGAGTAACGATTGGTCCCCCTGATCGAAAATTCCCCTGGTGATAGGGCGCGAAACTACACTACCAACTGTCTCTTTTGCTAGCCAAATGTCATCTTTGTCTGTTAGTAATTGGTGATGTCCCTATGGATTGGATTTATGGCAAATTTTTGTTAGTGACGGCCCATTAGCCCTTTATTTAATCTGCCCCCAAGAGTGAGGGAAGCCAGTAGACTGAGCACCTTCTGAAAAGAGTACAGGGGTGAGCGAAACGTGTTTTGTTTTTGCTGGTAGTCCACAAGGGGCCCAGTCTAGTTAGGGACTTCTTCAAATGTGTGAAGGTAGCGCCCAGTGGGCAGTTTTTTATTTTATGATTTATGTTTGTACTGAAATGGCCACCCCTGGGCTTGAATGTACTGCCTACTTGTGAAAAGGCAAATATCTGATGTTGAACCACTGTTGTACTGTCTGCCAGCGGTTTATGTTTCAATCTGGGAAGAATAAACTTGTGTTTTCCCTGAAAAGCCGTGGTGTCCCTGTCTTACTGCTCCTTTTCCTACACATGCCTGCCTACAATTTGCTAATTCCTCCAGAATTTATGTGTGCAAGCTGCCAGTTTGTCACAATGTATTTTTAATGAATAATTTGATAATAATATTGAAAAATAACTGATCTCAATTACTATTAATGATTTAGTGAGCCTAATTGCGGAAGAATGATACCTATAACTATATTATGTACTTTATTCATATAATGTACTGATAATTCATATAAACTATTCATTAGTGTTTTCTTTATAGAAAA
The DNA here is from genome assembly GCF_017654675.1 of Xenopus laevis. Taxonomy (NCBI): domain Eukaryota; kingdom Metazoa; phylum Chordata; class Amphibia; order Anura; family Pipidae; genus Xenopus; species Xenopus laevis. Next base: position 65,206,404 of record NC_054371.1, on the reverse strand, counting down.
AAAATGGAGTCCACCTAAACTGTGTTGAGAAAATTTGCAGCTCATCAGAATTAATGCTGACCCACCACTATCGGAAGCCAAATTATAGACAGAAACAAAGTCTCAGAGTTCACTCAAGGTGAGTGAATTTCATGCGAATATGTAGTGAATCGATTACAGTAATCACAAAACTTTACTATCTTTATCCTTGTTTCTGATCTTGAACCAGCATGTGTAAGGACAGGCAAAATAAACTGTAAAGTAAAGGGAGCAAGCACCATATTTATTTGAAACAATAGCACCATATTAGAACTTCAAGAAATATGTTATGGCTACCGACTGGCACTGGTATATATGAAGAAAGGACAGCAGATGATGGATAAATCAATCAGCTGAGAGAGTATCACACTGTCATAGTAATGAGGCTGCTCCACTGATCAGATCAAATTTTGTGTTGAGGAATGCAGACACTTGACATGCAGTAGAAGTGAATTGATTGCCAGGCTTACTTTATGCTGCTGGGTAACATAAATATGACCTAGTTTCTGGCTGCATGAAGCTTTTATCCCTGCCTTCATATCTGTAATGAATAATGATGACTTTCTGATCGAAATTACTTTTTTAAAATAAAAGAAAAATAGAAGCAACCCAGCCATGACCTCTAATGACGCTGCCACTATCATCACATATGTCTCTGTAGGACAGACTTACTTGGACAATAATTAGAAGGGAAAAAAGGGCAGCAAGCTAAAGCACAATTTTAAAGAAAAGAGCAGCAGCTTAAAGTGGTGATGTTGAGACTGGGCTGAACAAGTTCTAATTTGTTTACAGAAAGGCTTATCTGTTTAGAATCAGTTCCTATCACAAAAGTTCAATCTCCAGTAGCTTCAGTCTATGTTAAAAGGATAAAAATGACTTGTCAAGTTGAATAAGCAGATGGACATTTGTTGCCAGTTGCCCCTAGGTCTTTGTGCTGGCTCAGTCCATGGAAACTGGAATTAAGCTACTGTAGGTGTTTCTTTCTTTTTACTTTTAATCAACACCTATAATAAGGATATTACTCGTGACCCTTGTAATTAAGATTTCATTTGGAAGGGAATCATAATATTTTGAACATGGATTTAGGATATGGGGTACCTAAGATATCAATTACCCAGATGGTTTAACTTAGATCTTGCCCGGTTGGTTTCAACTCCCAGCAACTCCAGATAGGGCACATTTTTACATGTGACTCTTCTCTCAGGTGGGCCCTTGCTTTACTGTTGGAAGAAGGGTTAACCACACTGTATCCCACCACAAAACAGATCTTTCAAATAACGTGGGCATCAGTGGTTAAAAAAATACTATTTTATTGTATAAATGTTACACAGTTTCTCAGTAGGTACTGTAGTGCCCTGGTAAAACAATCCCCAATGCTAGGTGAAGCTCACAGTGAACACTATTACTCCAGCAATTGTTCTATTCCTGTCAGGGAGCCGGGAGCTCCCTCCAGGGAGGTTGTCTGGATCAAGGAGGAAGCCCTCTTGAGGGAACAAGGTCGCGGTATCCAAAGGGTTAAACGGAGAATAGTCAGGATCAGGCAAGAGTTCACAGGCAGGCAGAATACAATCAAAGTCCAAAGTCCAGGCAAAAGGGTCAGGATACAAGGCAGGAATAATATTAGGCAATAAGGCACACAGGAAACCCAGGATATGCTTCAGGAAAGTAATCCTATTCTTGGGCGCCATTCTGGCGTCTAGTTGGAGTTTTTATTTTCAAATTTGGCGCCATTCTGACGTCATTGACGCACTTGCGCCGACGTCGGCGCGCTGACTTCATCACCCGGCGCCGCTACCCACGTGGCGGCCATGGGCGCCGCCATTTTGGGAGCGACGCCGGCAAAGATGGACGCGCCGCCCGGAGCTCCTGGGCCTGCTCCGGGCGGCGATCGTTACAGTACCCCCCCCCCTCACGGGGGGCCTCTGGACCACCAGGACTTGGCTTCTGGGGAAACTTGGAATGGAACTCCCTCACCAGACGAGGAGCGTGAACATCACGGTGTCCTTCCCAGGAGCATTCTTCAGGGCCAAAGCCCTTCCACTGAATGAGGTACTGAAGGGACCCTCTGGAGATTCTGGAGTCTAGGATTTTCTCCACCTCGTACTCGAGTTGACCCTCCACTGAGATGGCAGGAGGAGGAGACTGACCGCCAGAGAACCGGTTGGTGATGGCGGGTTTCACCAGAGACACGTGGAACACGTTGGGGATTCTCATCTCTGGTGGAAGCTGGAGTCTGACAGCCACAGGGTTGATTATCTCCAAGATGGGAAATGGTCCCACGAATTTTGGACCCAACTTGGGAGATGGTATCTTCAACCGGATATTCCTGGAAGAGAGCCAGACATTATCACCCACCTTGTAGAGAGGAGAGGATCTTCGACGACGATCCGCGAAAGTCTTATGAACCAGAGCACTCTTCTCTAGGTTCAACTTGGTCGCAGCCCAAATAGCAGACATATGGGCTGCGGAGTCGTCGGCAGCCGGGACGTCAGATAGCACAAAGTCTTGGGGAAAAGCTTGAGGATGCTGACCATACACCGACATGAACGGAGACCTTCCTGTAGAGGAATGACAAGCATTATTATGAGCGAATTCCGCCCATGGGAGGAGATCAGACCAGTCATCCTGGCAGAGGGATACGTGGTTCCTCAGGAACTGCTCCAGGGCTTGGTTGACACGTTCAGCTGCCCCATTCGTTTGCGGGTGGTATGCAGATGAAAACTGAAGAACAATTCCCAGGTCTTTGCATAAGGAACGCCAGAACTTAGCAGTAAACTGGGTGCCTCTATCGGAGACGATCTCCACCGGGAAACCATGCAGGCGGAAGATGTACTGGATAAAAAGCTGGGACAACTCCACCGCAGAGGGCAACTTCTTCAGAGGGATGAAATGGGCCATTTTGGAGAAGCGATCAATAACAACCCAGATCACAGTATTCCCACCGGAGGGAGGAAGTTCGACAATAAAGTCCATAGAGAGGTGCGTCCATGGACGAGAGGGTACCGGCAAAGGCTGTAACAACCCACTGGGGCGGGAATGGCTAGGCTTAGAAGTGGCGCAGACATTACAAGCAGCCACAAAGTCCTTTACATCCTTGCGGATATCAGGCCACCAGACTAGGCGCCTCAGGAGTTCAAGGGTCTTAGCCGAACCAGGATGTCCAGCTTGCCTGGAGCAGTGGGTTTGTTGCAGGATGGCCAGGCGAAGTTCTGGAGGGACGAAGGCCATGCCAATCGGAGTATCTTGAGGAGCCGAGGACTGCCCAGCCAGAATCTGGTCGGCAAATTGGGGATACAGAGAGGCAATGATCTTGACTGGTGGAATGATTGGTTCCTGTCTCTCAGGGTCACGGTCCACCGGAGTGAAGCTACGAGACAAGGCGTCGGCCTTCAGATTTTTGGAACCTGGGCGATAAGTCAAAACAAAGTTAAATCGGGAAAAGAAAAGGGCCCACCTGGCTTGTCTGGGATTTAGCCTCTTGAGGGACTGTATGAACTCCAGATTCTTGTGATCAGTGAAAATCTGGACAGGAATTTCAGAACCCTCCAGGAGGTGACGCCATTCTTCAAGGGCAAGCTTGACTGCCAAGAGTTCTCGATTCCCGACGTCATAGTTCTGCTCTGCGGATGAGAACTTCTTGGAGAAAAACGCACAGGGGTGCAATTTTCCATCAGAGGAATGTCTCTGAGACAGGATAGCTCCGGCTCCGACTTCAGAAGCATCAACTTCGATGCAGAAGGGTAGTGCAGGATTGGGATGTCGAAGAACAGGAGCGGACGTGAAGGCCTCTTTCAAGGACTGAAAGGCTTCTATAGCAGATGGAGGCCACAGGCTGGGTTTACCCCCTTTTCGGATGAGGGCCAGGATAGGTGCAATGCGGGAAGAGAACCCCCGGATGAACTGTCGATAATAATTAGCAAATCCGATGAATCTCTGGATTGCTTTGGTACTCAGTGGGAGAGGCCACTCCTGGATGGCCGACACTTTCACGGGGTCCATCTCAAATCCCTCTGGAGAGATAATGTATCCTAGGAAGGGGATCTTGGATACCTCAAAAACACACTTCTCCAACTTGGCGAAAAGAGAGTTCTTCCTCAGACGAGAGAGTACCTCCTTCACCTGGGAGCGATGACTTTCAAGGTCCTTGGAAAAGATCAGGATGTCGTCCAAGTATACGACTACGAACCTTCCTAGGAGATCTCGGAACACATCATTCACAAACTCCTGGAAGACGGCAGGGGCATTGCATAGGCCGAAGGGCATAACGAGATATTCATAGTGCCCATCCCGAGTGTTGAATGCCGTCTTCCATTCGTCACCCTCCCGGATGCGAATGAGGTTGTAGGCCCCCCGGAGATCCAACTTGGAGAAAATCTTGGCCCCTTTCAGCTGGTCAAAGAGCTCGGCAATCAGGGGCGGATAAACCCCCGCTGGAGATTTTCTTGGATGTACTCCTTCATAGCGGTAGTCTCTGCAGGAGAGAGAGGGTAGGTGCGCCCTCTGGGGGGCATAGCTCCAGGCAGGAGTTCAACCGGACAGTCGTAGGAGCGATGTGGGGGAAGGAACTCTGCAGACTTTTTACAAAACACATCGGAAAATCCCTTGTAAGTGGAGGGCAAAGTCTTTAATTCCGCAGAGGAGACATTCACCTTCTCGAGGGGTTTTGGCGGAAGGCAATGTTGCAGGCAAAATAAACTCCAACGAGAGATCTGCCCAGTGGACCAGTCTATGGTGGGGTTATGCAGACGTAACCATGGAAGACCCAATATCACTGGAGTAGAAGGACAGGGGATGATGAAGAATGAAAGTTTTTCTTGATGCAGCGCCCCAACTTGTACAGATAGTTCCGCCGTGAACTTTGTGACGAATTCAAACTCCAGGGGTTTGTCATCTATGGCAGTAATTCGCAGGGGAGAAGACAATGGAAGCAGAGGAATCTTCATGCGTTCGGCAAAAAAGGCATCCATGAAATTGCCATCCGCTCCGGAGTCGAGGAAGGCCCTTTCGAAGATAGACTTACTTGCCAGGTGAATCTGCAAAGGAAGGAGAAGCCTGCGTGAATTTTCTTGATACTTCTCCAGAGAACCTCGAGTGATGCCCCCTACATAAGAAACCTGAGACATACCTCGGGGTACAAAACTCTTGGCTTTGGCAGGACAGGCGTTGGCAAAATGGGAATGCCCACCACAGTATAAACAGAGACCTGCCATACGTCTTCGGAGTCTTTCCTGCTCGGAGAGGCGAGTCTTTCCTACTTGCATGGGTTCCTCCAAGGGAGACATCGACACATGGGTCACAGGAACAGCGGGTGTTTGCAGAATCGGCCTTTGAAAGCGAGGGGCCAACATGGGAGAAAATCGTCTACTGCGCTCTCTCTCCACCTGGTGCTCTCTGAGACGAGTGTCCACCTTAATGGATAGAGCGATCAACCCTTCCAGGGTGTCAGGAGTCTCTCTGGAGACGAGATCATCTTTGATGCGAATGGATAGGCCTTGGTAGTATACAGCCTTGTAAGCGTCATCACACCAGGAAGTCTCCGCCATCAGTGTTCGGAAGTCTATAGCATACTCATTGACACTGCGGCTTCCTTGCCGGAGCTGCAAGAGACGGGCAGGGGCGTTCGTAACCCGACCTGGAGCATCAAAGACTATACGAAAAGCTTGGAGAAAGTCTTTAACATCAAAAGTCAGCGGGGAATTCTTCTCCCAAAGAGACGTTGCCCACTCCAGTGGCTTGCCTTCCAATCGAGACATCACATACCCCACCTTGGAACGCTCGCTTGGAAACTGTGTGGGTTGGAACTCAAATTGAATTTGGCATTGCGTGGCAAATCCCCTGCAGGCTTGTGGGTCCCCACTGAAACGAGGGGGAGGTGGAATGCGAGGCTCACCTGTCGGGTAGCTTGTGTTCGTGGGGGCTGCCGCCATGGGGGGATCCCCAGTAGGTGGAGCAGTAGAGGACGCAGAAGGCACTTGAGCCAGCAGGACATCGAGTGCTTGCCCAATGCGAACTTGCTGGTTTTCGTAGTCCTCCATACGGGATGCCAGTCCGCGGAGCGCTCGTCCGACATGAGGTGTGGCTTCCTCAGAAGGATCCATGGCCCAAGAATAAAGTCAGGGAGCCGGGAGCTCCCTCCAGGGAGGTTGTCTGGATCAAGGAGGAAGCCCTCTTGAGGGAACAAGGTCGCGGTATCCAAAGGGTTAAACGGAGAATAGTCAGGATCAGGCAAGAGTTCACAGGCAGGCAGAATACAATCAAAGTCCAAAGTCCAGGCAAAAGGGTCAGGATACAAGGCAGGAATAATATTAGGCAATAAGGCACACAGGAAACCCAGGATATGCTTCAGGAAAGTAATCCTATTCTTGGGCGCCATTCTGGCGTCTAGTTGGAGTTTTTATTTTCAAATTTGGCGCCATTCTGACGTCATTGACGCACTTGCGCCGACGTCGGCGCGCTGACGTCATCACCCGGCGCCGCTACCCACGTGGCGGCCATGGGCGCCGCCATTTTGGGAGCGACGCCGGCGAAGATGGACGCGCCGCCCGGAGCTCCTGGGCCTGCTCCGGGCGGCGATCGTTACAATTCCAGAGCCCATTCCTTTTACTGGCAGACTTAAAGGAGAATTCAACCCCTAGGTGCAAAAATCCCTCCCCCCTCCCCTGCATAGGCCCCCCTCCCTCCTCCCCCCGAGGCAAATGCCCCTAACTTGTTACTTACCCCTCCTTCTAGGTCCTCTCTAGCAGAATTCATGGCATTCATCTTCTCCCAAGCTTTCTTCTTCCTGTATTCCCCAGTGTTTGATGGCACATACACAGTAGGCAGCATTTACCGGTAAGGATCTACTGTGCATGCGCAGAAAGTCACAAAGTTTCCAAAAAAAGAAATCGGAAACTTTGTGACTTTCGGGCACATGCGCAGTTGGAGGCATTTGCCGGTACAGAGCTACTGCGCATGCGCCCGAAAGTCACAAAGTTTCCGATTTCTTTTTTTTGGAAACTTCGTACTAGCCTCCTTGTTGGAGCCTCTGTCTGCTCTACTAACTACCTTGAACCTGTCTCTCACTCCTAGAGAGAACTACAAATCTCACCTTGAACTTACTTTACCTACTGGAACCTACCTCCATTCCAGGCCCTTTAGCAAACACCACATCCTCCAGCAAGTGGGGATAAACTAGGGGAATCCTGACACCCAATGGTCAAATAATGGACTGCCAAGTGACATAATTTAACCCAGGAAAAAGGAAACTCTCCCTACCAACTGTAAATCAAGCTACCTGCCTACTCCTAGATTGGCTTTCTATAATTCCTGCCCCAAACCAGTTGAAAGAGTGGTGATTCACCATCACACATCACATGACTGCTCCTGCTAGTCAAACCCTCCCCGCTCTGCATCAACCTCATCCCCTACAGGTCAAATCTGTCAGTGACTCACTGTATGAATGTGTAGGTTACAGCTGGAAAGAGGTTAAGGATCTCACAAATAATTTTAAAAAAATGAAATCTATTTGTGAAACAATTATATTAAGTATATCAAATTACAAAATGTCTTTTTATAAAGGCTTATAAGAAACACTTTGAAGGGTTCAGATTGGCAAGATGCATGGGTTTTGGTAGAACCAGAATCTTGCAAATAGTTCTAGGATTTGACTGAATTGTGACTTTTGTGCATTGTAACGTACTATAATTAATATAATACCTGTACTCTAATCAAGTATAGTATTGAGAAGGGCTTGGTCGAGAGAGAGAAAGTTGGGTGTAAACAGACTGCGTAAGGAAAAGGGACGGTTGAAGAATTGTGAATATGACCAGCACAACTAGAAAGATACTGTAAGTGTAAACATGATGGCATCCTCATCTCTCTTGCCCATTTATATTTATAACTCCATCAATTATGCAGTTTTCCTTCCCACACAAATATATTCAAATGGAACAGACTGCAGCCCTAAATCACGGTCGCCCTAACAAGGTTGAATACATAGCAAAGCAACGATTTCCATCTCTTTTCAAGAGCCAATAACTTCAAATGAAACTTCTAGCTCCAGCAGAAAATTAAATTGAATTCATTGCAAGGCAATTCTTTATAAAATATTTATCTGCCCTTTGTTTCTGGTCTCCTATAGCTTTGCTTCTTTCTCTCTATATTCCTATCTGTGTTTTCTTATCGCTATTTTCCCTTCTTTTCTCTCTTTCTCACAGGTGCTCTGCGGCTGCCGAGAGGCTGAGTATTTTATATGTTTGGTCTCTTGCCTGACATTTTGTGCTGGGAGCTTGCCTGTGCTGGAAACACAACTCCTCTTCTGTGCACCGTGCAGCTTGATCCTTCCTCTTCAATGAAACAATGGCAGCCCTATCTCCGCTTCCTGTCACTGAACCGTGGCTGTAAATATATTGCCTGCCTAATAGGACCTGAAATAAGCAAAAAGAACACATCCATAAATTTAATAAAGTGAATGAAATAGCACTATAAAAATGTCAACAACATTTAGCTCAATTGACTTCACGGTAGATCTGAGAAAAACCCTATAGGTAAATATGTTTCTGTTTCTTACAATTGCTTTGCAATGGAAACCTGTGATCTGTGAAAAGTATTAGTTATAAAAGGAAATGTCTGCCCTGAAAGGCATGCAGACACCTCTGAGAATACAGTGTCCCTGTCATTTCCCAGATCCAACATTGGTTTTCTTTGAGGTGCAGAGGCTCATAGGTGATATTACTTCTCAGTGGTAAACGTGAGGCCACATGACCTCTACTCTAGAGAAAAGTCATCATAACCTCCATTGCTCCCCAAGGGAAAGGAAAAAAGTATCATTGTTATATATGGTGCTGACTGTCATTAAAAAATGAAATATGATTATTTAGTGTGATTTACGGATGAACTTGGATATTACCTTCACATATACACGTATTTTAATCATGCCTTTACAACGTATTTATAAAGTAACAAACATGTTTTACACTGCTGTACAGTATGATTGTAAATCGTTATGTTGTTTGCAAAGATTTGCCCCTAACCTCAAAGAACAGCATCTCTAGTGGCCAGTTATTGAAAGTGCATAGGAAATCTTTTAAGCAGGACACCAATAATGCCGCTCATAGAATTTATAAAAGCATTTTAGTCATGTAGAGCAAAACAATACATTAGGTATATATGCATTATGTATACTGTTTATGTGCTATAAATAAGGGAATACATGGTATAACTAGGGGTGTAACTACAGGAGTTGCAGGGGGGCCCAGGAGTGTAGGGTGCCCAGCAAGGCCCTTATTAATGAATAATTAAAAATTATTAATTATTAATACAGGTATGGGACCTGTTATCCAGAATGCTCGGGACCTGGGGTTTTCCGGATAATGGATCTTTCTGTAATTTGGGTCTTCATGCCTTAAGTCTACTAGAAATTCATTCAAACATTAAATAAACATTAAATAAACATTAAATAAACCCAATAGGCTGGATAAGGGATTTTATACCTGTAATTATTATACAACATATCTTGTTAATATAGGTCAACATACCAAAGGTTTGAGGCCCTATACTGAATTTGCTGTGGGGCTCAGTAATATCTTGTTTCACCACTAGATATATAACTTTTGACGCAATACATTGCTGCTTTATTAAATGGCAACAAATAAATTATATGTAACCCTCTGTATATGATTTAACCCTTAAATGCCAGTAAACTGCAGAACATGAGTTCCATGCTCCCGTAACGGCGTGCTGCATGTTTGCTGGCAGTACATGGTATGCCAATATCAAGGGAACCCATCCTTAAAAAAGTAAAAACTAAAGATAATTTGTTGTATCATAGATAATAGGGGTAATTTACTTAGGGTTACCATCTCGCCTCTTTACAAGAGAGCACTTTAACCTCGAATACACATGCTTAGCGATGAGATGAGATTTTTTCGCCACTCATGGATTTGCCACGAAATTCCCCATTTCACCATTGCAGATTTTCCGCTATCTTGCAAACAAAATTCACAAAGAAAAACTGGCCAATGAGAAAAAAATGCTCATTGACTGTAATGCAATTGGAGTGAGGAAAATAAATCACTACACATGCTGCAAGTTGGATGCATGACTGCACACACATCCTTGATCCATGCATACAACTTGCAGCATATGTATTAAATAAGTGGCCTCTTTTGAAGAGGTGCGATGGTAACCCTACATTTACTATTTAGAATATATTGTGCAAATACGGATGCCACCTCACCCCTTTAATAGGGGCCACATATTGAATACACATTCTGAATGGCTAATTAGCAATTAATTTAGATGCATGCTGCAGACTGAACTGATTTATGGTTTATTAGTCCCTTTGTAAAATGTATAATGAAGCAATAGAATTCTTAATGAATCAGATGAAAATTGAGCGTAGGACTGGCCAGATATGGGATGACTTTGACGTAGTTGGCCAGCTTAAATATATTGTAATATATGGACAAACAATCCCTGTTTTGTTTAAAGGGTAAGGCATTTTTCAGTAGCAGTAAGCACAAAATGTCTCTGTCTTAAATATATTGATAATGGGTTGAGTGCAGAGGACTCTTGGATTTGTCTGATTTATAAGCAGCCATGCAGCATGTATCAAAATGAATTGCTAATTAGCCATGTATGGTGTGGATTCAGTATGTGGCTTGTAGTAAAAGAACAAGGTGGCAACCCTATGTGCAAAGTGCAAAGCGTGGGTGTGATATCTGTACTTGTCACACTTTCTTCCTTGATTAAAGAATTACTGCAGGTCTCTGCGCACCATTTCAGCCAATGTCTACCCACTTGAATACATTGCTGCCTGCAATCAGCAGAGCTGTATTCAAGAGGGGCAGGTTCTAAGGTCATTTAGATGTACAAGTCAACTGGGATAGCATGTGGCCCCTGATGCTGTGGTCTGCATTTTGCGATAGATTTTAATATGTGTGGCCATTTTATACAATGTACTATCAGTTTTATACAAATTATCTAGCTCGACATATTCCTTAACCTGGGCTTTTAAAATATTTCAATGTTTTGGGTGCGTCCATCAGAGTTTGCCGTCTGTGCGGATCAAAATGTTGGATTTGCTTGCATTGCATAGCATAAAGAAGTGATGTTTTACTAATGGTGATTTAGCTGAAGTCCCGCTTAGAACGACCTTTTACCACTGTGCTATTTTCTAGAAACGATATCCTAGCTGTGTAAGGTATATTTTATAGCTCTTGGGGAAAAGAAGAGAAGAAAACTAGTAAGTCTGTTATCCGATTGAGGCTGCATATGAAATGTCAATTTCATTGAGCAGTCAATGGGGAGAATAGCTTGTATTCACATTTCAGCCAGGCTTTTGACTCCAGTTACTTATACAAAAAATGAAAAAGTCAAGCAGTTTACTGAGCGGCTCAGATCCTCACAATGTGCTAATAAGTAATTCAGGTGTGCCAAGCAGCCTTCAGAGCTTAGAATCCAGGCGGGCTTTTAGCATATCCTTATTTAAACCAAGTTACAAACTTAATTGCCTGCTACATAATAATTGCTATTTGATTTTCATATGGTGTGGATGTGTCGTATATATTATTCAGCTTAGTTCCCACCCCTGGGAAACGCTAGATAAATGCAGTCCTAGAAGCTGCTTAACATCCAAGCTTTTACAGATTCCTGAATTAACAGTTTATGGTTCAATAGCTGCACATAGGAATCAGGGGTTACATTGAATGCTGAAATACTGTTAAATAAGGATTTTGATTACTACACTGACTAGACATGTTGTTGGTGCAGTAGCTAGCCTTGCACTTGGGCATCCATTAGATTTTTGAATAAGGGTACTACAGGTATGGGATCCATTATCTGGAAACCCAGAAAGCTCCAAATCATGGTAAGGGCATCTCCTATAGACTTCAATTTAATCAGATAATTAAAAAAATGTTTTAATTATTTCCCTTTTCTCTGAATAATAAAACAGTACCTTGTATTTGTTCTAAACTAAGATATAATTAATCCTTATTGGAGGCAAAATAGTCCATTTGGGTTTAATTCATGTTTAAATTATTTTCTAGTAGGTTTATGGAGATCCAAATTATAGAAAGACCTCTTATCCAGAAAACCCCAGGTCCCAAGCATTCTCTATAACAGGTCCCATACCTGTATCTGCATGGCGTTTGTATATTTTCCCCTTTTCTGTATGAGTTTGGATGATGTTGTTTGGTCCCAAGCTCATAGAACATTTGCCTGCATTATATGTAATGAGGATTAGATGTTAGAAAACCATAGTTCTGTCTTTTACTTCTCAAGTACCTCAACTTGGTTTGTAGTCCAAGCAATTCCTAAAGAATCTGGTCATACACAAGTCCATATAAGCTGCTGACTCTGTCCCTCCAGATCAAGTCAATAGCTTATAGTATAGGCCGAAATCTGGCTAAAATAATTACTAAATGTTATTGCTATCACAAGGTTTGTAGCATGGCTGGAACTACATGATGCGTCTTCATCAGATCTGACGCGATAGGAGGAAAAGGATGCGACAAGGCGGATGCAGCGAAAATAAGGTAAGTGATAGAAATGTCGGACCTTGTTGCTACATGCATCCAACACGACAACACTATCGGATGAAGACACAACGTGCATCGTTCACACTCGACAGTCGTGTCATGTCAGATGCATGCAGTAAGGTTTGACATTTCTTTTACTTAACTTATTTTCGTCGCATCTGTTTCCTCTCACCGCATCGGATCTGATGAAGACGCATTACGTAGTTCCAGCCCTATATATAGAATTTAAAGTCGGATGGTGTAATTTGTTAATGTGTCTACATCTGACAGTCGATGTATATCAATGGGAAAAAAGTAGAACACCATCAGTTTTTATCTGGTCAGATGCCGTGTTCCCATCTGAAATTTGTGTCAGATGGATAATTTCCCATGTAGTTTACACATCAGATTTTTGTATCAGTCCCTTTATATTTTGACCCATGTGACTTGAAGGATGCAGTCTTTAAATAAGACACCATCTACAAAATCTCGAGTGGAGTTAAAGCCTAGCTCTTTCAGTACCTATTACCTATCTATCCCTAGCTTAGTCATGATTTCCCTAAAACAATCTCTCAACTAGAAGCCATTGTGACTGTGCAAAAGAAATAGGAACCAGTATGTGTTACTGGACATCAAAGGTGGCTGTAACCTGTAAATAAAGTGCAGCATATGGTTTTCATATGTCCAGTCTGTGATAAGAATTGAAACCAGATGCGTCATAGTGACCTAATTTGTACAAAATAGCAACTCTCTGAACAAAGTGCTGTATACTTCAGTAAAACATTTGATCATTCATCAGAGGCAATGCGGCAGTGGATGATCCAAGTGCATAACAAACAAGAAGATCAATTAAAGGAATGCAAAGCGCAGCCCAAGGGAAATTTCTGCAATAGCACAATATGAATTCTCACAGGTGTGAAGCTGAATTGTGTTTTTGCATACAGTTTATTAAAATTTGTTTACAACTCTGGTTCAAGGTCTGTGCGCCCCCAATGTGCCCACTGCTCCCACCAAAACAAATGCACTATCAATTCTTTCTTACATAGCGGATATACTTCCAGAGCATATGCTGCAAAGAAGCGGTTGTATATTCTACTTAGTGTATTTATTTATGTCTCGCACTGTATCATTATCTAGCTTTACTATCAACTGGAGCATTGGAGTGAATATAAAAGTTTTGTTTTGCAGTGCAACCATGTGCAAAAAGCCCATTTTAACAGTGCAGAGCTCCCATCTGGCTTGTGGTTTTCTTACATGCTCATTTGTAGATCTCACATCAGGCATCTGAGGCAACAAGCAATTCTCTTCACTTCTGACTGCTGTGTTATGCCATTTATCCTTCAAAGTAAAGGGAACAATAAACAATTATACATCGTTCCATTTCTTAACAAAATTGACCCCGGAATAAGGAGCAGTTTCTGGAGTTTTGTCATCTGCAGGAAGAACTATTAAATGAATGGTACACAGGGCTCATTTTGGCAGCACCTTCACATTTCTAGGCAACTATCCCCTGAGAAGCACTATGAAAGTATATATATTTTCTGGAGCTTTGGAACCATAATTTCAGATACCTGTAGCAACCAATAGTATAATTGCTTTTAAACATGGGACCAATATATTTGACTTTCTTGATAATGGGGTTTAGCACATTTTCTTACATAATCCTATAAAAGTCAGATGCAAGTTACTGTACTTCAGTTTGCCCAGTAAATTAACATTTATATGGATTTAAGACTGTTCTGTATTTCAATAATGAGCATGGGTTTCTGCAGCTAGGCTAACGTAGTGTCTTCTATTACATAACCCCATGTCTAATTTTTAGCAGCTAATACTGTATATGTTTAGTCATTTCCCGTTCCTTCCATTGCAAACTAAATAAGTAAGCAACATTGTAATAATTAGTAATGCTCAATTATGGATTAAAATACACTCATAAAAGAGATAGTTCACTTTTAGTATATGATACAATGACCCAGCTTTTTAATCAGTGTTAAATGTTTATTTTGCACATATACGGTATAAACATATACTATGGGAAAATGATCCCCCACTTTCTGTTTATAATGTTCTTGTATAGCATAATCATGTTCCCTCTCAAGCCCCTTTGATAGTCTGCCTATAGTCTAGGGATGCAACGAATCCAGGATTCGGTTCAGGATTCGGTTCAGAATTCGGCCTTTTTCAGCAGGATTCGGATTCGGCCAAATCCTTCTGCCCGGCCGAACTGAATCCGAATCCTAATTTGCATATGCAAATTAGAGGCAGGGAGGGAATTCTCGTGACTTTTTGTCATAAAACAAGGAAGTAAAAATTGTTTTCCCCTTTCCACCCCTAATTTGCATATGCAAATTAGGATTCGGATTAGGTATTCGGCCAAATCTTGCCAGATTCGGTGCTTAGTGAATTTGCCCCCATGTTACAATGACAGTTACAGTTATACAAATTGTTATCTACAAAAATCCCCACATCCTTCTCAATTTAAGGAAAACCCAACAAATTAACATTTTGTGTATAATGCTTTTAGGTTATTTCTACAAAATGCGTAACCTTACACTTATCAACACTGAACCTCATTTTCCAGTTTTCCCTTTTTATCAAAAAACATCGGCAAAGTGGCAGCATCCCACGTGAAACTTATATTTCTGCACAAGTTAGTATCATCGGAAAAATAGAAACAGTACTTTCAATGCTCACCTTCAGGTCATAAAAAAACAAGTTAAAAAGCTAAAGGGCCAAGGACAGAACCCTGCGGTACTTCACTGGTCCGATTAGAAAATGTTCCATCTACCACGACTCTTTGTAATCTATCCTGTAGCCAGTTCTCAATCAAGTTCTCAAGGACAAAAATTATGTTCTAGGCCAAAACTCTTTAAAGGGTTGATTCGCCTTAGAGTTAACTTTAAGTATGTTATAGAACAGCCAATTCTAAGCAACGTTTTCAATTGGCCTTCATTTTTAATTTTTTATCGTTTTTGGATTATTTGCCTTCTTCTACTGGCTCTTTTCAGCTTTCAAATGGGTTTCACTGACTCCATCTTAAAATAAATGCTCTGTAAGGCTACAAATGTATTGCTATTGCTGCTTTTCTCATTTTTCTATCCAGGCCCTCTCCTATTCGTTTTCCAGTCTCTCATTCAAACTACCTAGTTGCTAGCTTGGCCTAGTTGAACCCTAGCAACCATCTAGCTTTTAGTTGAGTTAGTAAGGATACTTAGCAAGCAATACAGCATAATTTGCAAATGCACATATTTGGTCTTGGTAAATATAAAAACACCCTCTTCATTCTATGTCAACAGCCAAAGTGAGGAGCCAATTGTTCTGACAATGATGAGGTATCAGCAAAGTGGTGAAAACAGGCCAACCTCATTATTATGTGCTCTAACTGAGCATGCTACCGCTACATTAACATTTGAGACATGAAGTCTTGTATAGCCAATTAATAATTAGTTTTGCATGGAAAAAAGCTAAAAGGAGTCCCTAGCTGTCCCTACATCAATAAATCATGACTTTCCAATTATCATTACATTTGGAACATCGGGAGAAAAGCTAGTTAATCAAATAGATGCACCAAATCCAATATTGTCGAATTAAGTCAAACACCAACATTTTCACAAAAGATATGCCTGCATACTGAATTGAATCAGATCAGAATTGGCAAATTTAAGTGATTCTGTGGGTTCAGATTTGGTTTCATTGAACACTGCAGATTTGGTCAAATTTCAACCCTGCAAAAAGTATTAGAATATGGCTGAATCCTGAATCAAACCCCGGATTGGTTGCATTACAATGTTAATAGTAGGCAGGCAAGCATGATCTAGAAAATCTACAGATTCATTGGGTAATGAAGCTGTACATCCGTCAGGAGCCTAAAGACCCATCTATAAATCTGTGCCACCCAGTAGATGATTTGTCTGCTTCCCCTGCTGCAGTGATTTCCAATTGTATTCATGTTTTAGAGCAATTATCCAATATGCCATCTATTTATTATAGATTTATATTTATTTATTTATATATTTCCAGAAAAATTTAATGTTTAAGTGTGTTCTATGCTGAGGCTGTGTGAACTAATTGAGGCTTCCCTTGGGTCTTAATAATGTAACAAGTACAGCGCTTCCTTATTTTGAAAGGGTATAAATGTAACTGCATAGTAGCATATGTGATGCCCTACAAGTAACAAGCAATGAAGAATGTAATAGAAAACCAAATCACCAATTATATATTTTAAAGGCATGACACATAAACGTGAAATGAATGTTATAATGAAGGCACTGAAATAGGGCTTACACTGAATATAGTTCATTACATACTAATGTAAAGTGTGTATCATCCATTATAGATGTTTAGTTATTGTTACCTTCCCTATAATACTGGAATATGCAGAGAGACACAAGCTGGAGATGAATGTAGTTCAGCAACAGTTGGAAAGTAACACATTAGGGGGCAAATTTACTGACCTGCAAAAATCCGCCGGCGCTGGCTTCGCGCACATTGCAACACTTCGCCAGGTGTAAATTTGCCTGGACAACGCTAATTCACGAAGATCCAAAGTTGCGCACAGGGTACCGAATGCGCCAGCGAAAATACGATCAGCAGTACAAAGTTACGCTAGCGTTAGCTAATTTGCATACGGCGTGCAGTTAAAATACAATGGATGTATATGCTGCAGCAAATACATTACATTACACAAGGCCAGGGAACCTTAATAAAATTATATAGAGTTGTTATAATGCCCTACACATGTGCCCAGTGTATAGTTTAGGTGCCATATGTTATCAAATGTAGGGGGGAAGGAGGGTACCCCAAAAAGACACCAGCATTTTTTTTCAACTTTTTTTTGACAATCTCCTATCTACTGTATTGCACTTTGCCTGGTCTGAGCTGGCGAAGTAAACTCTGGCGTTCAGTAAAATCAAAAACTTATTGAATTTCCGGAGTAATGCTCTTTGTGTGAGTGTGAGTGTGAAGTTGAGCCATCTCCTTCGCTAGCGAAATCACGCCCGTTAGTAAATCGGCGAAGTGCCGAAATTACGTCACGCTGGCAATTTTCACCAGCGTTAGCCACTTTGCCCTCTATTAAATTTGCCCCTAGGGTTCATTTATAACTCTGACTGAAGTTGCAACTGCTCAAAATTGGAACGGTCATTGTACGAATTTACAAAATTCCCAAGGCACTGCTTTGGCTCTAGTGCATCAGTCCCATCTCCTGTTTTAAATACATTGTTGCAGTTGGTGTAATAGATTCATAAAAATATGCATAAACAATTGCAACAATTTCATCATGCAACTCCCCCCCCTGCTGGAATAATGGAAAAAACGTTGTATTCTGGGTAAAAATGCATGGCTAATTGCATCTGCAACTGAACTTTGCACACTGCACTTTTGTAAGTAAATGACCCTTATTACCTAAGAATGCCCCAAAATGATTACTGTATGTCTATAAATCATAGCCCAGTGTCGGATTGGCATAGTCTGCTAATGTCATGAAAATGCTTGAAATGAAATGAATTTGTACAAAATAAAAAGAACAGAATGTACTGAAAATATGTACCTTAACAGCAGAAAAAGAAAACACAAACTTCCTCCAAGAATCTGTGTTCAGACTATTTTTACAACAATAGATGTAGTCTGTCTTTCTCTAGACAATGGATAGTTTACTGTTATATTTCCTTGGGGAATTGATTTTTTTGCACACAGAGGTTGGTCGCGGTGTTAAATTTGTGACCTACAAGAAGTTTACAAAAATTACAGATATATAGTAAGTTTCTCAGCAGGGAATATTTTTACAGCACCTATTTCTGTAGCCGCTGCCCTTCTTGTTCAATCACTAAATGAAACAGTAATTTCTCAAACTGTGTCACCAAGGGACCCATCTGTCTCAAATAAACGGTCCCCCAAGGGGGGGAGGAATCATTTAGTAATTTGTATATGCACCAGCAAAGATTTTTGCATCATTGCAGATAGAGTACAATAGGCTATTAAATATAGTGGCCTAATTAAAGACACATAGGTTTATTAGCAACTGGGGAGCAATGTCGTTTTTTAGATTTTCAGTCTAGCCGTGTATGTACAAGAAGAACATAGCCATGAGCATATTAAAAAGAAGTGCTCCAGCAATCTGCACTTATAAACAGAGCGGGGTTTATGGTTGGTCTGAGGGGGCCCTTGGGGCCAAGCAAAGATGGATAAAAGTTCAAAAAGGCAAATTATATTGTGTCAGTTGTTGGATATATTCAGTATCTATGTCTAGAAGGAGGCAGATTAGACATTCCTGATTTGTAAACATTTCCCAGCACTGTACATAGAGCTGGTTAACTTGCAGATTTTACTGCTAAAATGCACAGGCCGTCACCTGCTACCTGACTGCACACAGAAGGTCACAAGCTGTGCCATGTTTATTGAGAAAAACACCCTGCCAACATTGGCAGCTATTTATAGTGGTACACGTCGCTGAATATTTGCAGACGAACGACTTTGATAAACAGTTACTAAAAGCTGGATAAAACAACGACACAAGACTGAGCATTTTAAATATATATATTTTACACACATGGGGATTTTTCTTTTCATTTCCGTACAAAGAGCCTACTGAGATGAGAGGCACAAATAAATGGCAGCTGCATGAAATAGGAGGATATGTGGGGTTTTGTTTCACTGCAAAAGCTTTAATGGCACTGCCGTTCTCACTTGTTCTCTCATGTCACTTTTGTAAAGAGAGAAGAAAATTGACACTTTTCTGTAGTAGTTTATCCAGACAAATATTGGGTAAAATTGGTGCTTTATATTTCTGATCAAAAGATAAGCAGTGAGGGTCAGTTACTGTCAGGCTCACAGTAAGGTACAGGAGAGGGAAAAGTACCCACAGATGACCATACCCATAGCCTTCATCCTTAACCCATGCACATTAGTATTGCTAATTTGGGGAGATTTGTAAATTTTAGGGTTCTCTAACCCTAAGAATGCAGGTGTGGCACAGTGCATAGCATTGTTCTGACACAACTAAATGGTATCTGATTAAGCCCTGCTTATCATCTAATAAAAATTAGATGATTCTGCACACTTCATGGATTTCCTCCCACAGCTAAAAAAATAATAATACATTAAAGCAGATCTAAAGCCTTTTTTAAAACTATGGAACCCAGCTAGATACTTGTACTTGTTCCTAAAAAGCAAAGTAGCCCTGTGGGGTTGGTCTACAAACTGTGAGAATGGGCATTAAGAAGCATGAGGTGTCACCCATCAAACCCACTGTGGTATTCTGCTTTATGGCAAACAGGTCATTATTTGGGGGTCTGCAGTGGTGGAAACATAATAAGAAAGAGGATAAGAAAGGTCTCTGGAGGGAAATCAGTTTTATATTAATTTCATCAGGAACTGCCTCTGAAGCTTATGGTGCTCTGGTAGAGAAATTAGATGGCAAGTTCCACTTGTGTAGGAACTAGTGATGGGCGAATAAATTCAGCAAATTTTTGCTTTTCGCCACAAGCAAATGAATTCACGAAAATGCAGCGACAATTCGCCGGCGAAGAATCCGATGCCTCAAAATTGGCGTGTGCCTAAAAACTGTTACTCTAAATTATTTTGATGCCCATTGACTTTAATGCGTTTGGACCAAATGGTATCGCGTATAAAAATTGTCGATTGCGTCAAAATAATTTTGACGCCCATTGAATTCAATGTGTTTTGCAAATTTTTTGTTGTTTCGCCACAGATTCCATCACTAGTAGGGAGATCAAGTATTATATATATATATATATATATATATATATATATATAGACAATTACAAGAGTCCTCAGCACTCAACCCATTATCAATATATTTAAGACAGAGACATTTTGTGCATACTGCTACTGAAAAATGCCTTACCCTTTAAACAAAATAGGGATTGTTTGTCCATATATTGCAATATATTTAAGCTCGCCAACTACGTCAAAGTCATCCCATATCTGGCCAGTCCTATGCTCTCTTTATATATATATATATATATATATATATATATATATATATATATATATATATATATATATATATAAATATGAAAAAGCTCGCACTCTCAGGTCTTATCACATCAAAAAAGTGTTTATTCAGAAAGTAGAATAACTGACGTTTCGGCTTGCACTCAAGCCTTTCTCAAAGTGAAACAGCACACAAACACCAACCTATTTAAATATATATATATATATATATATTTATTTATTTATTTTTTTTATTTAGATTTATAAATGCCCATTGTTACTGAGCAGGCTTGCTTGGCCCAACTTGTCATGTGTACTTAATCTTGGGTCTCATTGTAAGAATTGCTTAGAATAACTGCATCTGTTAAGCACTAAAAGTTTATTTAGAGGAGACTTCAACTTTTAGAGGGGATATAGCTATTGTAGAATGTTGTCTTAGAAATGGAAACCTTCACCTACTGGAGTCCTCAAACTTGATAAACATTTTCAGAATTGCAAAAATATATTGAGATTGCACATTGAACTCTGCAGTGGGCCATCTGACTTTATGAACAAGCATTTGCCTCCATACTTGCACCCCTTGCACCCACCTAGTCTGATCTGTCCATGACCCACAATGGAAAGTATTTCTCTTGGGTCTCCAAGCAGCCACTATCATTTCGTCTTTGACACTTTCTTCCAGTTATTATCCCAGCTTTCCATAAAATCCCCTGGTTTCTCAAAAGTTTTTGAGCATTGTAGTTCACCGACAATCAGATTTCTAATGCCTGCATCCAATGGGTGAATGCGGTATTTTACTACAAGTATACATGTTTTGGACAGCATACATGAAGTGCATAGGCAGAATGCTCTGGATGCAGACGATTTCCCATTGGGAATAAAGATTTCTTATATCAAGAGTGGAACTTTATTTGCAGATAAGAAATAATAATCGGACATGTAGTTGGTGGGAAGCATTATGAACCCGTTATTGCACATGGGATTTATGATCAAGGTCTCACTTTTTCTCTCACCTACAAGTATCCCTGATCGACAGTGGAAGAATTAGTGAAAGGCTTGAGCAAACATCTTCCAAAGAGTTCTACTGCCATCTTTTGACCACAAGCTGCCATCGCTTCCCTTAAACAGCATCAATGAAGAAAAAGAAAATTCTCTTTCTGAAACCATTACGCCCTCCATCTTGAGAGAAATCACTCTCATTTTGATTTGCATCCCTTACCCTTCTGTTCCCTGT
The DNA here is from genome assembly GCF_017654675.1 of Xenopus laevis. Taxonomy (NCBI): domain Eukaryota; kingdom Metazoa; phylum Chordata; class Amphibia; order Anura; family Pipidae; genus Xenopus; species Xenopus laevis. The sequence continues at coordinate 65,184,699 of NC_054371.1, read as the reverse complement.
AGGTTGCAAGAGGCATTTCCATATAACAACTCACCTAAAATGAGAGGTCTTATTCATAAGTAAATCATGTCCTGCTTAGAATTTCATGCCGGCATAATTTCTCTCTCTTCTCTTACTGGTTCTGATTCCACACACAAGTATTTCTGCTAAAATGGAAAATATATTCAGTTATAAATGGATTAGCAAAGGATTTCTTTTACCTCAAGCACTCTGCAGTCAGGATTTGTGCTGTGTGTCTGAGCCTCTTCTATGGGGAACAAACCACGTCAGGGTTTACAGATGGTTAATGTATCAATAGGAATGTGTGTATGCGATATTATATATATATGATTTGTTGCTCATTGGGCAAAAACGATGTCATTTGGGGGGATGAGTAGAAAATTGCACCACAGGACCAGCAGTACAAGAAACTGCACATTTCTGTGAACGTGAGCATCTGAAATAACAGACAGAGCTGTATATGAAAGATAACAATCAGTTGCATTATCTAGCATGCGCATTTCTAGCTAAATGGTTCAGACCCAAGGCACTGCTGATTCCATTGCAATAGGCCTACTGGAAAACTATTTCACAGGCTCCATTTATTTCAAACATGGCAAAGGTATTTTTGAATCATCATAGCCCACGGTAATCAGCTCAAGTCTGGGAATGTTGGATCTTCTGTTATATAAATCATCTCAATAAAGGAACAGTAATGACAAAAAATTAAAGTGTTTTTAAGTAATGCTGATCTGTTTGCTTCAGAAATACTAACATATAAACAAGCTGCTGTGTAGCAATGGCAGAAATTGAAACAAAAGCTAAATGGCACAGGTTAAATAGCGGATAACATATAACAACATTATGTTCTACAGAGCTTATCTGCTATCTGCTGTGTAACCTGAGCCTTTTCTCCCCATTGAATGGCTGCCCTCATTGCTACACGGCAGGTTATTTATATACACAATAGTAGTGTTTCTAAAGCAAACACAGCCATTTTTTTCCAGTGCAGGGCAACACTGCATTATATTTTTATTACTTTAAAACACTTTTATTTTTTGATGTTACTGTTCCTTTAAGGTGTGTGCTGGGGGTCAGAATACCTTGTATATGGTATACATGAAAGGAGCTGGGCATAACAAGAGAGACAAGGGGTCTGGGGGAGTATGAAAGGTCCAGTGGGGGTCTAGAGCACACATGAATTTGATCTGATAGACGGGTCACTTCCCATGAGATCAGGCTGCTGAGGGCTCCCAAGAAAATTTGTGAGGGGTCCAGCACCATCTACTTACACACTATTAAGCAATTCCAGAGCCTCTCCACGTATAAAACATGCCAGAAGGGAGTAGTGAGAACAAAACTAATTTTGACTTGTTTTTATTCAGCATTACTCCATATTTTTTTTAATGATCTTGATTTTTTAATGATCTTATAAAATGTTTTTACTCCAGACAGTCTTACCCTATGTATCTGTCTTGTCTGGTCTCTGTATTTATTGGATGCATAACCTAAGGCACTTATATGTTTGATTTTTACAGCACATTCTCAAAATACCAGAAGTCATCCTTGGAATTAGAGGACCCTAGAATTCCATCACCTGCAGCTGGCATTCAAATGGCAACACATTCTTTAAATCTAGTCCTTATGCTCTAAACTAAAATAATATAATATAAGATAGATGATAGATAGATAGATAGATAGATAGATAGATAGATAGATAGATAGATAGATAGATAGATAGATAGATAGATAGATAGATAGATAGATAGATAGATAGATAGATAGATGGTGGATAGATGATAGACAGAAAGTTAAATCCCTATCTGATCAAAAGAGAGGGATTGCTCATATTGTTCTGTTCAGAGTAGCAGGTAACAGTGCTGAGGGTCCAGAGGCCTCACTGTTGAATTAATTGGGGGATTAGGAACCCCTAAATGAGAATTTCGGCACTGACCTTGTTGTATTGAGTAAGGACAGTTCTAAGCCCCACCTAGGAGAGTGAGTTGGGTTAATACTTCCCATGCAGTACTCAACTAGTGTAGGGACAGCAGTTCAAAGGGACCCTGGTTCACTCCATCTGCTCCTGGATGGCATTAACTGTAGGCACCTCAGTATTTGATAATGTTTCAACCAGTAGGAGAGACTCTACACTCTTTTGATGTGTTTTACCTCATTTGTGCTCCATCAAAGTAAGTATGTTGCTTTTAGTTTGTTACTGAAATGCAACACTATAAGCTACATAAGGCATCATTGTTCTACGTTTAGATGTTCATTACATTACCTGTTTAATAACCACTGGTGCCTAATCTCTTCTGTAATTCTACAGTTACATTTCGGCTACAACATCCTTCCTCCACTACTCTAGCGAGGGCCCATCTGGGTAAATGAATTGCAAGTAGCAAATGCTTTGCTGGGAACTGCCCATTACCAGGTTGTGGCATGTAGAGGTTAAAAGCTAGCATGTTAAGTCAGAGTAATTGCATACTTTGATTATGTTACATATACAGGTATGGGACCTGTTATCCAAAATGCTCAGGACCTGGAGTTTTCTTGATCTTCGGTATAATAATTTGGATCTTCATACCTTGAGTCTACTAGAAAATCATATAAACATTAAATACATCCAGTAGGCTGGTTTTTCTTCCAATAAGGTTTAATTATATCTTAGTTAAAATCAAGTACAAGCTACTGTTTTATTATTACAGAGAAAAGGGAAATCATTTCTAAAAATGTGGGTTATTTGGATAAAATGGAGTCTTTGGGAGACGGTCTTTCCATAATTGGGAGCCTTCTGGATAACAGGTTTCCAGATAACGGATCCCAAACCAGTATATAAAAACAAACAGTGTTTTCCAACATTTACACACAACCATTTTAAAAGGCATTTCCAGGGCTGTGTGCTTCTAAGCAAATGACCATACAGCAATGTGTGTGCTAACTGATCTCATTTCCCAGTAACTATGAACTGAGGGGAACTGAGCAAGTCCTGCCTTTATTGCATTTTAGGGTTGATCTCTGTTACAGTTGGTAGAGACCCACTGGAAAACATGAGATAAGTTACAGCAAGGTGAACTAAACCACGAAGTAATGTCATATTGTTTTCCATACTGAAGAACTTTTCAAAGTGTCCTGTGTCATTCCCAAAGCTTGAAGCCCAAGGTGAATTTTTTCCAGTTATTCATCTACTCGGAAAGATGATGTATGTATGTCCTTAGGTGGAACATCTCACAGAAGGCTTTGTTCTATCATTTTTAATGCCTAAATAAACTACTCTTCTGTCACATTCGCATTTAAGTTTGATACCACCCACATGCTGGTGCCCACGACGCAATAAAGCTTGGATCAGCTAGCTGCTGTTGCAAAGTCATATGTGCAGACATTATGAAAGTTGTTTTATATAAATCTGGGTAGACACTGTAAAAACACATTTTTATATATCTTTTTGAGAATGTGTTTCATTTTGGTTAATTATTGAAATTATAAACTAATTAGAATCAGTTGGGTTTGTAGCTAATTCTTCTGCCCACATGATAACTGCCCACCTATCACAACGAAAGAAAGACAACACAACCTAGATCATTAGAGAAACCTTATGCAAGAAACAATTTGGATGTATTAGAAATAATCAGTCCCTAATATTTTCTATTCTAACGAGCACTGCTATTAATTGTGATTAAAAAATACAAAATACATGGGGAAGGGACAAACTGGGACAGAAGACATTTTAGGGTTTGAAACCACAGCACTGAACTGAACATTCACAGAACAGAAAAAATGCTTGATAGGAAAGAAAAGTCCTACTATAGAAAATCCTAATGTAGAAACTCCTAGTCAATACTTCATTATTGCTACGCATGCACGTGACATATGATACAGCAATATGTAAAAATTACACTAAGTTTGCCCAGGTGCAGTAACCTTTAACAACCAATCAGCAGGTAGCAATTATAGGTCACCTGTTGAAAGCAATCTTCTTATTGGTTGTTATGGGCAAACTAAGGGGGTTATGTAATAATAGGCACTAAGTTTGCCCAGGAGCAGGAACCCACAGCAACCAGTCAGCAGGTAGCATTTACTGGTCACCTGTTTAAAAGTAATCATCTTATTGTTGCTATGGGTTACTGCCACTGGGCAAACGTAGTGCCATTTATTACACAGGGGTTGATGTCTTATAATAGTAATGGGAGAATGTATACGCCTACCTCATAATAACTAAATTGTTGGAAAACTCACACTGTATGAAATGTGCAAATTGACCGCAGATAACATGCAGTTAGCAAAGCACAAAACAAATTTACAACGATTTATTGGAACTATGGGTGATTCTGGCCCCTATGCTGCCCTGAAGTGCCTGTCTCAATACCTTTTACCGTCACCCTCTGCACAAAGGGTCCTATGTTTGCCCTTCATGCTCCTTTAATTGTCTGCCTTTATAGATTCAGGTCTTCTTAACACATATGTCTATTGCTTACAGACTGCAGGTACAGGTCACCATTAATTATATTATAGTCTTCTTCTGACATGGTTTACTTAATCTCAAAAATGGAGGTTTATTTATAAAGAATGGAGTAGCATAGGACAGTTATACACTGACTTTGGCTTGGATAACTAATGCAATATGCCATTCAAGGCAGGGCAGTTCAAATTCAAACAGGGTAGGGGGTGCACCGATTCCTAAATAAATACCCTAAAAATAGAAAGTGGAAGATCCTCGACCAATAGTAATACCCCAAAGATATAAACATTTAGGGCAGTTACTTATAGATACCTTTGGGGCAGTTTATATATTGGACATAAAAAGTATGTGAATAAAAATCTTTTGCTTATCCGGAGTGTGCTGTCCTGCCTGTAAAACTATATATATATATCTATAAATTTATAAATTTATTGGCACTGCACCCAGGCAAATTCAAGTAACTTTATCTAGAGTGCTGGCAACCCTTGGACTTGCCATATATATAGTTTTATATTTATATATTTATATTTATATTTATATATATATATATATATATATATATATATATATATATATATATATATATATATATATATATTTATTTATTTATTTATATAAAGTAATAAAAGGCTTGCAAAAAAAATGACCTATTGTACTTTACAGTATACACAATGACTTATTGAAAAAACATTTTAGCAGTTTTAATTATGTTTGACTGCCTCAAAAAAAAATGACCACAAAGTGTCTGAAATAGTTGCATGAAATTGATCCACTTAATCGATCATCTACTGAGAGTATGAATGGAAACACTTTATGCAAAAAAAAAGGCTGCAGCTTTCTGTTTTCCAGGTTTGCTCATGGGATGAATACCGAGGTGAAACACGTACAGAAATATCTTTATTCGGCTGTGTCGTGCATAAATTTAGTACAGGGAAGCAGCCACAGAAACCTGATTCTGCTCAGACGTGTTACTCTCGCTGGTTATGGGGAGATGCAGCCCAAATATGCTAATAGAATTAAATTGACCAGAACAATTTCCGTTCAAAGCAGAGAAAGCTGAGTTGATAATAATCCCCCTGGGTATTGGCAGCTTGAACAACACAGATTTTATTACATCTGCTGAATTCTTGCAGTTCCAGCTAAGGGTCACACATTAAAAATGCATTGCAGAGAACATGGGTAGTTGGTACATATGGCTGGTGGTTAGATCCTGGAACACAATTTTACTTTGCAGTCGGATTTCTCTCCCACAAGTAATCAGTGGCTTTGTGTTAATGGCTTTTATTCAACAATCAATGTTAGCAACAATAGATATCAAGAACTTAGTGGACCTAGTGCAGTCCCTGGAGTATGTAAGGCTTGCAAGCAGCACACTGTGGCTATTTAGCCATTCCCACTAACAGATGCTGTTAACGTCCCCGCAGTTACTGCCTGCTCCTCTCCTCTCACCTCCATAACCACAATCCACAGACACACACAGAAATGAAGAGGTTTATTTCTAGCAAAAAAGCAGCTTGTGATCTGATATTCAGGTTTGCCCATCTCTCCGGGTTCTGCTTGTTTTGTGTTTTTCAAGCAGCTATAGGGATTGTACTGAATCTTCACAGCAAACAGCAGTGGGTGGACAGCTGATAAGGATTACAGCCAAGGCTGAAGCAGAAGGTCATATCACCCTCTTCTGTCTCCAGTATTCGCAGAGATTAATTGTTATGCTTGCAAGAGGTTCAGTCAAGTAACTGTCTATTATTTCACAGGGGAAGCTGCTGCAAGCAAAGCACATCCGAGCGGCTTGCTGCTCCTTTGCCACCATACCCCTCATCTCTATTACCTGAGCAGACATTTTCCTGAGGCAAAGGGACTGCAAAGGGCGGAAAAACCAGTACACTCTTTTAATAAATGTACTTAACAAACCTAGCTGGGATTATGCAGTAGGTGGCATGCAGAGCAACAGAGAGAAAATGACGGCAGTTACCATTTCCCTGAGTGGAAATATAAAGTGCCTTATGTTTAAAATCTTCCTTTGTCATGCTAATGAGCTAAAGGGATATGGAATGATGAGTCAAAGCATGAAGAGATGCAAAATGCCTACAAGCTAATTCAAATCTATGCACAGCATACCTGCTACCGTATAGCTCAATTCATATTAAAGTCTGCTTATTTTCCTTAAAATATAGGTCTACTCACAAAAAGCTAATTCATTTTAAGTACTCGTGAGATTTAATAATGCTTCCCAATTGGTCAGGATACAGAGGGACACTATCATTTTGGCACTAACTGAATTCCCAGTTAAACTGGTTCCTGACTGGAAATTCTGATTAACTGACACTTTGTTATGACTTCTAACCAATAAAAATAAGTGGCCCCTTAGTGTGGCACATTCTCTTCTGCCCATTGGACGAGGCATGGTTATTTCACCTATACAAAGAAAAAACATTGCCAAGTGTGTACGTGCATGTGTGTGGACAAGTACGTGATTTGGGAATTTGTGTATTTAAACATCATTTTCTACATGTGTTTAAGTCAACATTGGTTGTATGATTGTGTTTGTGCCCTGTTATTGCAGTTTTCAATAAATTGCCCTTCCAACTGTATTTTAACCTGTCCCTCGGTTACCTTGTTATTTAAGAACTTCATGATAGTGTCACCTCACTTTTCTGGCTCCCACAAAACAAAAACTTTTTCAGGCTGCTCAAAAACTTCAGGAAGACAAGTATACTAAAGTTACATATCAGACGAGGACCCGCTAGCCCCTTTATATTTCTAGGTTCCCCAGCTGTCACAGGAGTTGCACATTCAGCAGTGTTCCTATCATATGATAAATTCATATATGCAGATCAATTACAATGATGACAGCCTTTTTGGGTAATTCCATACCTAGTGGGTGCAAGCAGCATTAGACTGAGTTAAAGTGGACTATTACATTTGTATACATTACTACAAAAAATCATTGACAAGGGGACTCCTCAATTGACCCTTCGCTTTCAGCCTACCCATTGAACCCCATTGTTACATACTGGAATGAAACAGCAGGAGCCAGAAATGGTGAAAATGGCCACAGCATTTATTAACATTTTATCCAATAAACAGGACCTTGCCAGCCTCACCTCAAGGCAATATTCAAAGCCAGAATTCCATATGGGATCACTACTATGCTCTGCTGCTCCTCACTTGAGATCAGCACTATGTCATTATATCTACCACTGAGTATTAAAATACCTCTACTTACAGAGAGGATGGTCCCAAACTCTGCTACGAGCAGGAGCTGCATCTCCAACCATTAATGAGGTTCAGCAGCCCTGCTGTTGGCCCTGAATCTGCAGTGTGTTAATGATAGGAAATCCAAGCACAAGCAGTAGTAGAGTCTGTATCAATCAACCCACTGTGCAGTCACAGGAGAGAACCTCCTTTCACCCTCTTCTCAATTTACCTGTGCAGTACTCCGGCAAGGTCCTACCGCTGCTGTGACAAATAAAACATAAAATATATTATCATATATCCACTGTTTTGATCCAGAGGAAGGCAAAAAAACCCAGTCTGAAACCAATACCAATTATGCCTCAAGAGGGAAAAAATTCCTTCCTGACCCCAATGGCGATCGGAAACATTCCCTGGATCAAGCATTTGAGATTCATTTAACATGAATAATAACATACAAACTCTCTCTCATGTTTTTACTGTATAACTGTACCAAAACCACAATATAACAGTACATGCAAGAATACATTCACATTTGCTTATTACTAGATAATATAAGAACATAAAGAGAAATTTCACAAAATATGGAAAAAAGAGGGTGGGTGGGATGTTTGGACCTGCTCAGAAGATAAGGAAGTGAACTGCTTCTTTCCCTGACATCACATCCCTGTCTTTCTCCTCCCCAAGCCTGGCATTTCCCTGCCTTAACTCTTTCCATCACACTCACTCACAGCTACATCTGATTCTGCCAATCTTTAAATATAAACCAGTGTAATTAGGCTGCTGGTCATTCAGATCCCTTGTCATGCAGCCCCTGCGTTTATAGCTCCAGAGCTTTCCAATATTAACTGTAATGTGGTTTTGTCAAATCATCAGATACAAGACTGAGCAGAACTTAGTTTTATTTCAGAGCTTCTCCAAAATGTGCTCTCCTATGTGTACAGATTCCCTATATTACTTCACTTTACTTCACTCGCGGCGCTTCGATTTCCAAAGTCGCCCGAAGTTTCCTTGTGAGGCAACTTCTGGCGACTTCGGAAATCGAAGCGCCGCAAGTGCATTGGTGTTTTCTCATTATAGCTGGGGCGACTAATCTCCCCGAATCTGCTCGTGTGGCCAGACCCTAAAGGTTTTTATTGATAAAATCCTCCTGAATTTGACATCAATTATGCTAATTGTTTTGATTAATTATTATTATTCATTTGTTATTAAAAAGAGATTTTAATAACACCACAAAACTTTCACTGCCATTCATTTTGTTCTGACAAATCTGTGCAATTTGTAAATCATAAAAGTGGCACATGGGATACCAACTGAATGGCAAAGCTAACCAAATGATGCATTGATCATGGGCTATTATGCATATAATAACAATGTTCTGTGTTAATCTTCCTATATTTTAGTTTCACTTTCTTCCCTCTGTGTGAGTTTTGCAGACCTAGTCATGTTGCCATTAATCCCAATATAAGAGCTTTCCCTTGATCCAACAGTAAATATGGGGAATACAGGTATATGCTTCTCTACCGGACTAATCACTCTGCAAAAGTGATTGTATAGTAAATCATAATGTAGTGGCAGCTGGCAGTGAGGTTGTGTCTAAAAAGATATATAGCCCTACTTACAAGTAGAGCTTTTGAGAGTGTTGGCCAGTTTATTAACTTGATTCATGAATACAACAAGCTGTGCCTTAAAACAGTGGTGGCAGCGTAGGGCTATAGCATTGGTTCAGCTGCAGGTCTGACCTTCACCCTAAAGTGTGAGATTACAGACCATACATTACGAGTTGGGTTACGACCTTGCACACTAAAAGCTAATTGGCTTTTTCAGTGATGAGGAATGGACAGAGTTCGATCAATATTGAGTAGGCAAAAGATCCATAATTATATGGGCCCTATCAAGCAAAGTCTGGCAAGAGTGTTATAATTTCTCAACGTATTGGAGAAATGTAAAAGGTTTCTCATTTTTATCATCAACCCATGAGTGCATTGTCGTAAAGAATAGAGATGTCGCGAACTGTTCGCCGGCGAACTTGTTCGCGCGAACATCGGGTGTTCGCGCTCGCCGGAAGTTCGCGAACGTCGCGCGACGTTCGCCATTTTGGGTTCGCCATTGTTGGCGCTTTTTTTTGCCCTCTCACCCCAGACCAGCAGGTACATGGCAGCCAATCAGGAAGCTCTCCCCTGGACCACTCCCCTTCCCTATAAAAACCGAAGCCCTGCAGCGTTTTTTCACTCTGCCTGTGTGTGCTGAAGAGATAGTGTAGGGAGAGAGCTGCTGCCTGTTAGTGATTTCAGGGACAGTTGAAAGTTTGCTGGCTAGTAATCGTTTTGATACTGCTCTGTTATTGGAGGGACAGAAGTCTGCAGGGGTTTGAGGGACATTTAAGCTTAGGTAGCTTTGCTGGCTAGTAATCTACCTTCTACTGCAGTGCTCTGTATGTAGCTGCAGTGGGCAGCTGTCCTGCTTCTGATCTCATCTGCTGACTGCTGCAATAACAGTAGTCCTTGTAAGGACTGCTTTTATTTATTTTTTGTTGTTTTACTACTACTACTACTACTACTACTATAAGAGCCCAGTGCTATTAGTCTAGCAGTGTTGGGGAGTGGGACTGGTGTGCTAATCTGCTGCTCCTAGTAGTTCAGCAGCACCAACTTTAATTTTTTTTTTTTAATATTCATTTTTTTTTATTTTACTTTTTTTTATTTTACTACCGCTGTAGTAGTGTATAAGTTGACCTTTTAGGCATTATTTGCCCTGTAGGCATTATTTGCACACTGTTTTCTTCAACCCGCCATCGAGCTGTGTGACCTTGTTCACATTCTGTCTAAATATCCATAATATTACCGTCTCCAGAAAAAACACCGGAGTCACTTTTTTCAAGCAGCCATAATATATTTTACGTAATCCGTATCCACCGCTGTAGTAGTGTATACGTTGGCCTTGTAGGCATTATTTGCACACTGTTTTCTTCAACCCGCCATCGAGCTGTGTGACCTTGTTCCCATTCTGTCTAAATATCCATAATATTACCGTCTCCAGAAAAAACACCGGAGTCACTTTTTTCAAGCAGCATTCATATATTTTACGTAATCCGTATCCACCGCTGTAGTAGTGTATACGTTGGCCTTGTAGGCATTATTTGCACACTGTTTTCTAATCTTCAACCCGCCATCGAGCTGTGTGACCTTGTTCCCATTCTGTCTAAATATCCATAATATTACCGTCTCCAGAAAAAACACCGGAGTGACTTTTTTCAAGCAGCCATAATATATTTTACGTAATCCGTATCCACCGCTGTAGTAGTGTATACGTTGACCTTGTAGGCATTGTTTGCCCAGTTTTTTTGGCCGCAGCCACTGAAGCACAGAGGCCAGAAAAAATATGCCATATAAATGCTGAAAATAGTCATTTTTTGCCATACGTTGACTCAACGTATATGGCAAAAAATTACTATTTTCAGCATTTATATGGCATATTTTTTCTGGCAACTGTGCTTCAGTGGCTGCGACCAAAAAAACTGTGCAAACAATGCCTACAAGGTCAACGTATGGCAAAAAATGACTATTTTCAGCATTTATATGGCATATTTTTTCTGGCAACTGTGCTTCAGTGGCTGCAACCAAAAAAAATGGGCAAACAATGTCTACAAGGTCAACGTATGGCGAAAAATGACTATTTTCAGCATTTATATGGCATATTTTTTATGGCAACTGTGCTTCAGTGGCTGCGTCCAAAAAAACTGGGCAAACAATGCCTACAAGGTCAACGTATGGCAGTTGTTTAAAGAGAACAGTAGATTACTAGCCAGCAAAGCTACCTAAGCTAAAATGTCCCTCAAATCCCTGCAGACTTCTGTCCCTCCAATACAGAGCAGTATCAAGCAGATTACTAGCCAGCAAACTTACTATCATCTGTCCCTGAAATCACTAACAGCTCTCCCCCTACACTATCTCTTCCAAGCACACACAGGCAGATTTTTCAGATACATTTTTGCCCTTGATCCCCCTCTGGCATGCCACTGTCCAGGTCGTTGCACCCTTTAAACAACTTTAAAATCATTTTTCTGGCCAGAAATGTCTTTTCTAGATGTTAAAGTTCGCCTTCCCATTGAAGTCTATGGGGTTCGCGAACCGTTCGCGAACCGTTCGCGAACCGCTCGCGTTTTTGCGCAAGTTCGCGAATATGTTCGCGAACTTTTTTTCCGACGTTCGCTACATCCCTAGTAAAGAATGGCTTAAAGAATATTAGAAATATCTTAGAGATTATGTGGAGATGAAGTGTAATTTAGAAGATGGTATTTTATAGGTCTCTTGTAAATACAGGCCAGTGGTTATCAAACTGTCTTTGTGTACCTCCAGTAGAAGAGGATGTTCACCCAAGGGGCACACACAGGCATCAAGTCCTCAAGTCTATCTTTACAGTACAGTAACTTATTTCACAGCCACACTGCAGCACAGGGGGAAGCCATCAATAGCTCCAGTGATTTGTTCAGAACCCAGACATACAAGTTCAGTGCTTATGGTCTGCAAATCAGTCACATTATCAGTTTTACTCTCACTGTCTTTCTATCTGCTAAACACAATTGGTGGCATGTTCATTGATAGTTAAAGATCAAATGCAGGAATCTAAACATGTCTGTTAGTAAATCGTAGCCGATACTGGGATTTTATCGGTGATCAGTCATCAAGAGATGAAGTTAAAAAAAAATCTATAGATACCCATTCTGCAGAGCCACTAAAATTTGAATGCATTCTTCTAATATTTTTTGCTTGTCACCAGTTAAAAAGAGGGTGATTAGGTCAGTGTAGCTAAAATAGTGCACAAGCAGATCGTACAATCCACATAGTAGATCATGTAGACGGATTTGCTCTGACTAGAATTTGAGTTAACTTCTGCAAGTAGATCACCCCATTGGTTGCTACCTTTTTTTAGCATATAAAATACCTTGGCTACAGGGATAATGCATATTTGACTTCTATACAGGTATGCAGCATCCATCTGTTCTAATTACTCTAAAGTAGATTGAGAATTTTATAGGAATTAGGTTTTAAATGGAGACATGTTTAAAACCACAATCCAGACAATGTATCACTATCAATCAGGGGGCCTAATTTTCAAGATGAGGGTTGCCAAATACCTCCTTTAAAACTGAACATTGAATCCACATTTTGCATGAGTAATTAAGTAACTTTTTGTAATTTATGTTTCGGACTGCTTGTATGCAACGGCGCAAAATGCAGTAGGGCTGTTATGTGATCCCTGTCTTTCATTGTCCTTTAAAGTGGAGTAAAATGTTTGTTCTGAAAGAGGATCAGAAAAAAAACATTGAGGAAGAAAAAAAGGTGGATAATGCAAACAATATATCTTGACAGTCATACATATCAATATGATAAGGATAAAAGGCAGCAAGTGTTGTTGCTTTAAATTGGATGCAATCGTTGTACATATTTAATTATTTATTAAAGGCATACCTCCCAGCTGCCCCATTTTTTAACAGGATAGTCCAGATTTTGACAGCTCAACCCAAAGTCCCAGATTGTTACTGAAATGTCCAGACTTTCTCTTTGATCTCCTGCACTGAACAGCCAGAAAAAGATACAAAGTTTCTAAAACTTACTTGGCTTTTGGCAGAGAGCCCAGAATACGTGGCAGGTGCACTTCGATTCATTTGTAACAATTTAAGATAAGCAAAGAGGCATTTGTAGCAATTTAAGATAAACAGGTCTCTTGGGGAAACTGTGACTTGCAGCTTAAAGGGCAATTCACCTTTATTAGCAAAAAACTGTAATAACACATAAAACTTTTATAACCTGCCACATTTTGCAAAATGAACATGGTAATTAGAGGGTGTGACCACAAAAATGGGTATGGTCAAAAAATTACTTGATAACTTTTTATCCCTCTTTCTATTTCCAAAATGTTGGGAGGTATGAATAAAGGTACTTGTGTCCAAACACACAGTCTGTACTTCTGCATATATATACACCAAGTGCCACTGTGCAACCCAATCTGCTCTGATGAATCTGGCACTAAAGCACCTATTGACGCAGGGGAACCACCCCACCAATAATGTGATGAAAATACCTGGCTTCCCATTGTGGGATGTGTCAACTAGTGCAGAAGATTTGCATCCAAAGAATCCTGACAATTAGAAATGATATAAACACAACAATTTTGACCACCATATACATCCACTTAATCAAAATGTGAATGCGCAGTTGTGCGTGGTTTAACACAGAAGATACAATTGTGTGGGGTCAGTAACGGAACTAGGTGGGGGCGGGCCCTTGTGCAGGCCATGCAAATTTACTTTGTGGCTGCAGCCAACTCCAGCCGGCTGCAGCACGCCCAATCTGCCAGGGGGGGCCCTGCGGGGGGGGCCCTGGCCCAGTTGCACCCCCTGCTCCCCCGGTAGTTACGCCACTGTGTGGGGTGCAGATATGCTCATGCCAACCATTATGCTGGGATTATGGGGGGAAATGCTGCATTGTGGGTAAAAGCATGGCTAATTGTTCACTGCACTTGGTATACAGTTATTAAAAATGCCTAGCTGTTACACAAAAAAGGGATTGTTTGTCCATAATGCAATATGTTCAAGCTGGCCAACTATGACAAAGTCATCCATGCTCTGGCCAGTCCTAATTTTTTTATTTACCGGTATGCAATTTTTACAACTGTCATTACATTACTCCATTAATTGACAATTATCTATAAAACAGGATTAGATTTTTTCTACCACCTGAAACAAAAATGTTTTTTTTAATTCCAAAAAAATTTGAGTGACAGTGTTTCCACCAAGTTAATTCCATCCTTGGGAATGTTTTATAGATGCAAAAATGGAGTAAATAGCAGCTCACTGTCATGACTTGTTCTAACAAATATGTGTCATTCTTAAATGGTTCATAAATGTGGTGTACAGAATGACAGTTTAAAGCACCTTCACATATAATTACATCTTACTGATGAATTTGGGGTAGCATTAATGCTAGTCCATTATTGTGCTAATTTGACTCTATGCCTCCTTTGTCTGAATATTTTTATGATGGTATTTTTTTTTTGCTGTATGAAATCTATTAATAACATCAAATTCAGAAAGATGAAATTCAGTTGGCTGAAACACTGTAATTGTAGATTTTTGATGTTAAAAAAAATATATGGGATAAGAGTGATATATTTGAGAATTGATTTGAGGTGGTTTTCCACTTTTAATCCTGTTTAACTCTTTAATTCGTTCTGCCAGCAAAACTTTATATTGCAAGAATGTCAGCCCCCTAGTTTTCCAGTGATATGTTAGCTTAATATAGTCACAAGAACCAATTACTGTTCCCCATGTCTGTGTCCAAGTGCATTATACTTGGTTTGCTAACATGGTTTATATCATATATAATAAACACAGAGTTATGTTTTATTTACAAGGTACATCAGCCAAAACTAACACTCAGCATTGCTATATATATTTCTCCATCTGTCTTTCTAGTACCAGTATCTGCAGCACAATGTGTGAATGCCCAAGGCAAGGTACATACAGGCATTTGAAATAGAACACATGTGAAAATATATACACAAAAATATCTGCTTTTGTTAATGTATTTGGCAGATGTTTGCAAACATACTGTATAATTGAATTGCATGTAGACGTGTGATTAGAAGCACAGCTAGCAGTGGTTCTTGGAGACCATTAGCACAGACGCTATAGTAATTGAATGTGTCTCTATACACTCCAGTGCAGCTACATATAACATAGTAAGTTAGGTTGAAAAAGGACAAACGTCCATCAAGTTCAACCTTTAGTCTGTATATAACCTGTCAAAGTATTTGATCAATAGGAAGGCAAAAAAAAAAAACATATGAAGCCTCTTTAATTTGCCTCATAGAGGAAAAAAACTTCGAATTTCGAATGTTTTTTTTGGCTAACATATGTATCTATTGAGGAATTACAAGGTAGAATACATAGTAACTTCTGTATCCTTCCTGCAGTCCTCCAGTTAACTAGTTCAGGTGCTATAGTAATTTGTCAATTAAAACTCAACTTTTATTAGTCTCACTAAAAAGATCACGCTACAAAAACACACCATTGGGGATCCTCCTCAATGAAGCTGGACCATGTCCACCATGTTCATAAAAATACATACAACTTAGGATGGACAAGTGGGTAAATAGTGAGCTGATATACGTTCAGCCACTATCCATACAGGTGTAGTCAATGATAGGGTGTATATGAATTACCCCCTTGCTCTTGTCTATATACAAACAAATAGTAAGACACCCAGTATAAATTCTGGTAACTAGTAGTTAGCTCCAGGATGCCATAAATGAATGGCACTACCACTTAGCAAAAGAGTAATAATTGTGCCATTTGATAACCAAACATCAAGGGTTTTTTTGGCTACTTCGACCTTCGACTACGACTTCGAATCGAACAAAAAAACGTTCGACTATTCGACCATTCAATAGTCGAAGTACTGTCTCTTTAAAAAAAAACTTCGACCCCCTAGTTTGCCACCTAAAAGCTACCGAAGTCAATGCTAGGTCCATAGGCTTAGCTATCTTTTTTTGGTCAAACAAAAATCATTCGATCGATGGATTAAAATCGATTTTTCGTTCGATCAAACGAATATCGCTAAATCCTTCGACTTTGAATATCGAAGTCGAAGGATTTAACCCTCCATATTCGACCATAAGTAAATTTGCCCCTAAATGTATTTAAAATCTTAGACAATTTATATTATTTTTAAGTACTTTTTATTAGATATGTGATATGCGTTCAAGCTGAGATATGATGGTAAGTCAATTACTATTGAAGGGAAGATGTACAAATCATAATGGGGTGCATAAGCAAGTCCCTTAGTGCTCATTCAGCAAATTCTTCCCTATACAGTGTGGGGGTGCGGACTTGTATCCAGTGGGAAAAAACCCGGTGGGCCCCGACACTCATGGGCCCTCCGCCGGGCCAGACCCCCTCTCCCCACATAATGGCATTCCACAAAAAAAAACTTCTGGCGACACGCGGCCTGTGCATGCGCATTCTTTTGCCTGCACACCGAGCGCACCTTCATGTGTGCGCGCTGTGCGGCACCTCATAGTGGGGGCATGCGGGGAGGTCGGAGGGGGGCCCTGGACAGCCCCCCAGTCCAACCCTGCTTGCATACCCTGCCGCTCCCTTTCTTGCCTGTCTGAATAATATACGGGTTCTAAGTGCCACCCCACCTGCTCCTCCTGAATAGAGTGCTGCTTAATGTATAAGCATTTATGGAAATGTGGTGTGTATTGTAAGGAGTAAATCATGTAATGGGAACTACTTTTAGGGGCAGATTTCTCAAGAGTCGAAGTGAATTCGAGGAAATTTTCGAAGTAAAAAAATTTGAAATTCAAAGTAATTTTTTGGATACTTCGACCATCGAATAGGATACTACTTCGATTCGAAGTAAAAATAGTTTGAATATTCGACAATTCGATAATCGAAGTACTTTCTCTTTAAAAAAACTTTGACTTCAATACTTCGCCAAAACCTTCTACAATCGTTTTCTAAGTCTTTACACATCAAAGTAAAATCGTTCGATCGTACGCTAAAATCGTTCGATTACAAAATTCGGTGAAAAATCCTTCGACTTCGATATTCGAAGTCGAAGTACTTAAATTCAATGGTCGAATTTCAAAGTATTTTTTACTTCGAAATTCGACCCTTGATAAATGTGCCCCTTAAAGTTTATTGATCAATTCAATTTAAAATATCAACACTGCTCGATCCAAAGGTCTCCTGTTGTCCCTGCTTTGGGTTTCTAGAAGTTTCTGTGAATCTGTGAATCTGTTATACTTGGGGATTGAAGTTTTTCAAATAACAATCCTTTCCATAATGTGGAGCATTATACCTTAAAGCTAATATAAGAACACGTAGGGGCAAATTTATTATAGGTCCCTTGAACCATTTAAAGATGTTAATAGCCTTCATGAGGGTTTTGCCTGAAATTTTGTGAATATCCAGTAGAAATGTAGACTTATCTTTCATTTAAATGGGACTCTTAAGGAAATGTATTTTTTACTACATTCAACCAATCTTACGCGTGTCATGTTACAAACAATATGGGGGTTATTTATCAAAGTCCAAATTTATCTCAATAATTTCTGCTAAAAACTCCGATCAAACCCGCTCTGGTTTTTTCCGCTTAATTATTATTACATTTTCCCGATAATTAGCTTTGCGGGGAAAAAATCAGATTTTCAAGATTTTTTCTGATATTTTATCCGATTTTCACAAATTTTTCAGATTTTTCACCTGAAAACTCCGTAAGCTTCGGGGTATTGCATGAAACCCAGCGCACATCAAAAAATCATTGGGACTTCTCCCATTGACTTATATGCAACCTGGACAGGTCTAAGGTGCCGGATTTTCAAATTTGGATTTTTCCATCCTCTGGGTTTAATAAATTTATAAACCATGAATTTTTCGGAGTTTAGTAAATACAAAGCTTAAAGACTTTATATGTGTGCCTTTATTTTGAGTGCCTGCTGCACAAGTTTTTGGGTTTATCCACTCACTTTGCTGAGGGCTCCCTTTTGCTCTTCCTCATTGTGGTGAGTTATTACTCTTTTCAGAACCTTGATCCATCTATCCTTACTAAATACAACCAATGCTTTAATAAGATCTGATAATCATTACAGCAATGAATGTACCCAAACAGAATATTTTATTCACGATTGCAAGGATATGACCTACATAAACATTATTTAAACATCAGAGGAATTGTTTAAACCTGCAGAAACAGAAATCTGCAAGTGTTTCTAACAAAGGCCATCACTGCCCCAGTGCTGATACATATGGGGAGGAATTATTTTAAAGAGGCAATGACTACTTGTTAATAAAGCTTTTTTGATTCTTATTGATTTAATTTTAACTTACTGGATATAGAAAAGCTAATTTATAAAGCAAGTGCAATATCTAAAATACAAAGTTCAGGCAAGTTCAGGGTCAAAAAAAATTCAACACAAACCCGTCTGTATCCAACAAGAGCCCACCCAGCTCTTCTATTTATAGGCCGTAGCCCAACCTGCCCCTCTCTGATGTCACAAAAGGGAATAGGGCAGGCACATGCCTTTAAAAAATGCTGCTGGAAGAAGAAGCTGGCACGGAAAGGTCAAGTGCATGGAGAGTGGTAAGAAGAGCTCAACCTGAACTCATCTGCCACCCACAAACTGTGTGCAGAAGTAGGTCTGAACCCACCTACCCAAGGGAATGGGTCTAATGGAAACTATACTTAGCAGCTTTCTTGCAATTCATTAGAGCTGTTTTAGTCAGCAAATGCATTCAGCTTAAAGGAGAACCAACCCCTTTATATTAAAATCCCCTACCCTACATAGACCCCACTCCCCCCCAGCCTAGGTGTTACCCTCAGTAAATGCCCATAACTCTTTACTCACCCCTCATTGCAGATTCAGCGCATCAGAGTTCCCGGGTGCCATCTTCTTCTCTTCAGTAATTTTTGTGAAGTAAGCGTCATATCGGCGCATGCGCAGTTGGAGCAATCTTCCAGTTTTTGACAACTGCGCATAACAGAAATTGCCAAAGTGCCAGAAGAATCGCTGAATCTACAATGAGGGGTAAGAAAAGAGTTAGGGGCATTTAATGAAGGTAAGACCTAGGCTGGGGGAGAGCGGGGACCTAAATTAATTAAGGTAAGCATGCCATTAAAACTAAAACCCTTAAACTAAGCAGGTGTTAAAACAAACTCAAATGTAAAAACTAGCACTAGATTAAACCATTCACTTTTTTGTGTGTGTCCAGGCAGCATTGCACAAAGAAAAGTTAGCCTTCGCTACTAATGGTGGGGCTGAGTAAAGTTAATAATGTGAGGTACAGTATAGGTATAGGAAAACATTTCTTTCCATTCCATTGTCATAACCACAGCATTTCTAAAAATAATTGTGGATCTGTCCCTCCTTCACGTAAATTGAAGTCTTTATATATGCAACTTGAGTCCTGTAAAAAAAAAAATCAGGCATCAAAATAAGGATGTGTATCATCTCTCAGAAAGGAATAATGACTGGAGATTTATGTGGCAATGAACTGTGGTATTATGTCACAATATGCATGGAAGCTCAATTCAATCTTCTGCAGCAGGAAAGTCATTTCTGTTGGATTGCTGCTGGAAGGGGGGCTGGCCCTTAGCAAGAATAAACACAAGCAAACGATAATGTAGTTCTCTGCTCCATGGCTTTCACAATAGCTAAAAACAATATACACCGATATGCTTGAAAACTTACTGTATTCTTAACCCAAACTATTTCAATGCACCTGATCTTTGAAAAAAGTAATACAAATAATACAAACATGGCAACATAAATTGCCTTTGCAGTGTATGCTATGGCACTGATGATATCCTATAAATGCAAACTCATTTTGCCAGCAGGGATTCATACCATGAAAATGAGAGAGACAACGGACAAAGTGAAATTGCAAATGCAGTCGCCATGTTTTTATACCCACACTGCATCATTTTTTTCATGCATAGCCGGGGTCACCAATGGTAGATGTGCCTGAATCAACTGCAGGCAATGCATGAAAACAGACACAGTTGCACTTGCGCATTGAAGCAGTATAACTGCTCTGCTGTGATCAGGCCTCTGGTTGAACCCTGGAGCTACCACATGGTTAGAAGGCAGTGGCAGGTCCAGGGTCCCCTGCATCTATAGGCAAAGTTGCACAAAATTCAGAACCAGAGGCTGGAGAAAGGCAACAATGTCAAGCACAAATATATGGAAAATGTTGCTGTTTCACAGGGAAATGTCCCCTGAGACTGACTTCAAGGCACTCAGCAACTAAAGGTGGCAATTTTTTAATAATGTTACTTTTTTAATATTATATTATAAATTATATATATTGGTTTAAGTATTTGGCGTACTGTTTGGAGAATGATTCAGTATTCTCCCAAAACCAAAAATGAAGTGGTTAATGCAACCCTGTTAAAGGGGTGGTTCACATTTAACTTAACTTTTATTATGTTAGAGAACAGCCAATTCTAAGCAACTTTTCAATTGGTTTTCATTATTTATTTTTTTATAGTTTTATAGTTATTTGCCTTTTTCTTCTGACTCTTTTCAGCTTTCAAATGGGTGTCGCTGACTCCCTCAATTATTTGGTAATTGCATTCAAGTATACACTTTCTTCCATATAATTAAGCACAAATGCCCACGACCAGTCTGATATGATGAATCATGCACAATTGCATCTGTTGATGCTGGTGGGTGGAGCTTCCTCTGCCCTAGTCGCAATTCCAGGGTTTCCACAGTGGGTTGCATTCATACCTATTAGCAACAGGCACAAGCAAAAAGATCATAGGCTAATGGCGTTTTAACACAGTGGGCAGAAGTGGCCCAATCTCAACTCTGAAAACGTTAGCTACAACTTGCATCCAATTCTTAAAAAATTGATAGGAAATCTTAGATTGGAGGACGGATCCTTTGGCACAGGGACTGATGTGTGTAATATATAACCTCTAAATTCTGCAGAAATGTGTTGGCGCTATATAAATAATTATACAAGTGAAATCACTTTATGCATCAGATGCAAGAAGAATCTCCACACTTTGCCTATCCCATAATCTTAATATATACTCTGCAGAGAATTTCTGCAAACCAGCTAAATAAGTGTAACCTTCCTTAAAATTATTTGTTATTGTCGTATTAAGAAAAAAAATAAGAATGGAGCATTATAACTAGGGTATGAGTACCAATGCATTAAAGCTGTAATCACTGTGTCTATGCTATGTACTGAAATAAAGGATACACAAAATATATGGACTAATCTCCCCTGCAAGTCCAGAGGTCAAAGTGCAGCCAACAACAATACTGAAATGCACATCACCCCCCTCTCTGCTAATATGAGAGTATTTCTTGAGCACGTTTCTTTTCCCATCCTATTTACAGCTCAAATATAATGTTTTTGTTTAACCTGACCCTAATTTCTTGTATTTGACCCTGGCAAACATTCTTCCTTCTGTCTTACTAATTAGGGACTGAAGCAGCACAACATGCTTGCATGCTCTTCTTGTAATTGGGTACCTGACCACTTGAAAACAGAGGCAATAAGAGCTGAATTACTGAGAAGGCCCAGAATATATATGGCATGTTCAGAAAGCAGCAAGAACATTTTATAGCAGATTAAGCCCATTCAGCCCAATGCTGGTTGAGGCATCTTCCATCAATCAAGATCTTGTTGATTACAACTCCCAGTTCTCCAACAACAGTTGGTGGGCAGATCATGGCCAATGGAATACTGAATAAAATTGTATAAGGCAAGCATAAAGCTGAAACAATTCTAAGAAGCACAGGGAGACCTTTTACATACCTGTCCAAATATTTTGGGAGATGTTTTCAATCATACACTGCTTATGGTAGTAACAACCTGCTCCTGAAAATATTCTGTCTAAATGAATGAATGAGAATGAGCAGCATTCTCTTATTATTTATGCCTGCCCCTGTAACTGAACAGGCTCCACCACAATTATGCTGGGATGCAGAGCATCAAGTCTTCCAGCAAATGTTTAACCTAGGTCAGGGCTCTGGGTAGTGTGAGAAATTAGGCTAAAATGTTACCAAGGGAGTGATGGCACAGTTTTAATTGAGGAAGTCATTTTAACTTGAGAAATAATGAATAAAATAATTATTTTGTCGTTTGGCTATTCAAAGTTACATATAAAACATTTTCTAAAAATCTGAAAGTCTTTTTTTTTTTAATATTCTGTTACAAATTATGATGTAATGAACACCATAGATCGGAAGTTATTGTATTTGTAATTACAAACTTGTGTTTTAATTTGCCAGAAATATAATTTTATAGCACTGCTTTGTTTTATTACTTTTTTATCATGTATTACAGGTATGGGAGCTATTATTCTGAATGCTTGGGACCTGGAGTTTTCTAGGTAAGTGTATTTTTTTATGTGGCGTTCCATGCTACTTCAACATATAAATAAAATAAATGTTGTTTCATTTTTTCAAAATTAAAAACAGGAGAGTTTTATAGCCATCAACTGGGATTCATTATGGCTTTGTTAACATCAAGTAGAAGATGCCACTTTCTCATTATTACAGAGAAAAATCACATGCATAAATAATTAAGAATTGCTTGTTTAAATAGAACTCTATGGGAAATGGCAATGCTGTATTTCTGAATAACAGGTTTTCAAATAAAAATACCTGTACACTGTAAGCTATACATTTCTTAATATTTGGTTTATTGTGATTTCACTTGTATAATTATTTATATAGCGCCAACACATTTCTGCAGAATTTAGAGGTTATATATTACTCACATCAGTCCCTGTGCCAAAGGATCCTTCCTCCAATCTAAGATTCATATCATATTCAGACCAATTTTATCAGGAACAAGTTAATCTGTCTGTATGTTTTTGGAGTATGGGAGAAATCCATTGTACCTAGAGAAGTGATCCCCAACCAGTAGCTCGTGAGCAACATGT
Source organism: Xenopus laevis (assembly GCF_017654675.1). Lineage (NCBI taxonomy): Eukaryota > Metazoa > Chordata > Amphibia > Anura > Pipidae > Xenopus > Xenopus laevis. The sequence continues at coordinate 65,161,596 of NC_054371.1, read as the reverse complement.
TGCGTGGATGTTGCTCCCAGTAGCCTCAAATCAAGAGCTTTTTTTGAATTCCAGGCTTGGAGGCAAGTTTTGGTTGTATAAAAACCAGGTGCACTGCCAAACAGAGTCTCAATTTAGGTTGATAATCCAAATGGCCAATCACAGCCCTTATTTGGCACCCCAATAACATTTTTTCATGCTTGTGTTGCTCCCCAACTCCTTTTACTGCTGAATGTTATTTGTGGGTTCAAAAGGTCGGGGATCCCTGACCTAGAGGATACTACACAGAGAGAACATACAAAACCCATGTCTGTGCACTTTGCCTTCCACTTTATATAAATTGCTGCAGGGTTCTGCACTCCATTTTAGAACTAAGAGACCTGCAAGTTGCAGTGCAATGGGGCCCTGCACTTGTGCCTAACCTATGTCCCTAAAGGCAGGCACTTCTGCCAGAGATCTTCATAAAAGACCCTAAAGAGTGTTTATAGTGATTTTAAATGACAATGTGATCTAAAGGATGGGTGTTACTTCACAGGTAATTATTGGCATAAGGTACCCATGGCATTTTTGTAGTTTTGTCATTCTGACTCTTCAAATTGTGCGGTTGATACTGCATTGCTTAACACTCGAAAGCCATGTAGAAAGGGAACCGTTTAGGAGAAGCAATTGAATATGTTTTTTCTTCTTTGCTATTTGTCAAGTTTGAATCAAATACACAGAAAAGCCTGTAAAACTGCTGTCTAAACAGATGCTAAAAAATGTTATACTAAAAAATTTGGTATAGCTTGCAGGCTTCTATATGCCCTACCTGCTATTACTGTGTATGTCAGCCAATATATTGTGTTTACATGGGGCTGAGACAAGCAAGACAAGGTAATAAAATATAATACATTTTAAACTGTTGTTTCTCAAATTATGAGGCCAGCCTCATCTGTCATCTGGTGTGATAGCAAAATAAATGAGGCGTAAGTGGAATCCTAGCCCCATAAATGTAGTCGTTTTTGCCACTTGTACAAAAGACAATGAAACAACCAATATCCACTACTGTTAGAATTGCTCCTGTATCAAGGTGTTATAAAAGAACAGGAAAAATCTTTTCTTTTGAATTTCTGATATAAACATGGTGTTCCAAGTGTTCTGCTAATGTGTTCTGTGGGGAGAGAGGGCAAATTAGTGAGACTTAGGCGCAGAATCACTAACTGGCGAAAAGTCACCAGCGACCGCTTCGCACCCACTGCTACATTTTGCCAGGTGAAAATTCGCTCAGACAATACTAATTCACTAAAATGTAGAGTTTCGTCATGGGCGCCGAACGCTGTCGACTTTTCGCAGGTGTTATTTCGGCAATGTGAGCAAATCAAAGCAAAGATGGGCTATCGTTCATTTCTGTCTATCGCAAAATTCGCTAGAGGTCTTGCAATCAGGTTAATTTGCATACAGCGGGAAATTTAAAGTTGAATGACATCTATATGTTATATGTTGCAGCAAATACATTACATTTCCACTGTTAATTACACATGTCCAGGAACCTTAATAAAGACATTAGAGTTAATATAATGCCCTACACATGAGCCCACTGTATGTTCCATATGTAAGAAAATGTATGGGGGAACCCGGTTACCCAAAAAACTATTTTTGCAGGCCTTCACTCTGAAAAAAGGTAAAGGCACCAGCGTTTTTTGAACTTTGATATTTTTTCCACTCAGAATATGATGTAAATAAGGCAAGTCTGGTGAATGAGGTAACGTTCAGTAAAATCGGAATTTTAGTGAATTTGCAGAGTAATGTCCATTCGCTAGATCGAATTGTCGCCAGGCAATAGATTGCAAATGAGCTTTAGCGCCTATCCCTTTCGCTAGCAAATTTGCGCCGTTAGTGAATTGGCCATGTCCCTGCGGGCTGAAGCGCTTTTGAATTGTCGCCAGCGTTTGCCACTTAGCCCTTTAGTAAATCTGCCCCCTAGGCTTCGAGTGTATATCACACTGGTGATATATATATAAATAATACATATTATAATATCCAACGTTATTGCCCTCCTGCTCATGTGCACCACAGCTCCACAAATCCTCAAAAGTCATTTGGACTTGCCTTTAACCTGGCAGAAGTTTCTGTATGAACCATCCAATATAAGGGAGAGCAAAAGAACTATCAAATGGTTTGTCACAATCTCATATGTCTGAACTATGAATATTTATGAGTTAGCTTTTATTATTTTTGCTGAAAATGTAAACATTTAAGGAAAGGTGATACACATTTTATTAACGCAACGTTGGCCAATTCCAAATTTTGGTTTAAATATCAAATGTCAGGGAATGCAAAATTTTAGACAAACTACCACACCACGGGGCACATTTACTATTGGTCGAATATCGAGGGTTAATTAACCCTCAATATTCGACCGTCTAAGTGAAATCCTTCGACTTCGAATATCGAAGTCGAAGGATTTACCGCAATTCGTTCGTTCGAACGATCGTAGGAAAAATCGTTCGATCGAACGATTAAATCGAAGGATTTTAATTCATCGATCGAACGGTTTTCCTTCGATAATAAAATACTAAGAAAGCTTATGGGGACCTTCCCCATAGGCTAACATTGTACCTCGGTAGGTTTTAGGTGGCGAAGTAGGTGGTCGAATTTTTTTTTAAAGAGACAGTACTTCAACTATCAAATGGTTGAATAGTCAAACGATTTTTAGTTTTCTATAGTTTTTGATCCCATGTGCTTCTTCATTTTTGTGCAACAAACTATGCTCTGGACAGGAAAGAAAATTTGCCGCAAGGTGAGGTGTTCAGAACTCAGTGGTGCCTGCCTTGAGCAGGTGATAAGCATTGGGATCCAACTGTACCTTGCCTCCCCTGATTCCCCTTCCTTGCACTGGATGTACGATGGCATGGAAGGGGCATGCAAGGTAAGGGGCATGCAGACTACATTGAGTCCAAAAACATTGCACCTCTCCCCCATTTAAAACTGAGCCTTCAAGTAACATAGATTGTTAAGAGGAATATTCTCAGCTTCTTTATTCTAAGACTCTCAGGCAAGCAACATTCTATGTAGAAAAAAAGATTAAAGATAGCAATGTGTGGGGGAGAAAGTGTCTTTTGTCAGGTCCTAATGACTTTTGGACTTTTTTATTGAAGGAAAGCGGCTGCACTATAACATGATACCTCTACTCTGAATATAGCAAATCATACAATTAGGACCTTTCACCTCTTCTTCGTAAATTGTAAAAAATAAAGCACTGAATGTAATGCAATTGTAAAGCCTGCACATTATTCATATGATATTCTAGGAATAGAAATCAGACAATCTGGTCCCTGAGGATAGCATTCCAAATGACTATCTGAAAGCAAAAGCGCTTCCATTAGAACCTGACTACATAAATAAATAGTTACACTGACAGACCTAGATGTCCTCTAAATAAATCATGCAAAGTATGTTTCCCCGAATCTCTTCCTTTCTACCTTTATTTTTGTTTCTTAATTTATACTGTCATTAGTTTCATACCAAAATGGAATCTATGTACAAAAAAAAGGAGAACTCATTTTAAAACATGCAATTTAAACATCTTTTTCAGAATACATATCTATTAAAAGCATTCCATTTTAAAAGCCTGCCCCTTTTACAGCATGTATCCATGAAAAGATGGTACATATATTATTCTGCCTATTTGGTTGTGACTACCAAATTGAGTACTGTAACAATATGGAAGTGATTAGATGGAGAGTTCCAACTTAGACCCTGCTGAATATTAAAGATTGGAGTTTCTATGTTTGGGGATTCTAAACACCTATTATGTTAGTAAACAATAAGTAGCCTCTGCAGAAGACAATTAGATTTTTTTTTATCATACAATGGGTGTTTTCACTGGACCTTATATAAGTCCTGCAGCCTCAAGGCCAAGGTAGAGAAAGAACTTAGCCCAAATCCATGAGAGACATGGGGTAAATTCCGTAACCCGCGAAAATCCCCCAGCGACGGCTTCACAGCCATCGCAACACTTCGGCAGGCGTAAATTTGCTAGGACAACGCTAATTCACTAAAGTGCCAAGTTGTGTCCAGGGCACCAAACGCTGGTGAAGTTTCGCTAGCATTACTTCGGCAATCAAAGCAAATATGCACTAGAGGTATCTAATTTGAATACGGCAGGAACCTTAATAAATAAAATAGAGTTGTTATATTGCCCTACACATGAGCCCACTGTATAGTTTATGTTCCATATGTTAGAAAATTGAGGGGGGAACCCGGTTATCAAAAAAACATTTTAAGGACTTTTGCAGTCCTTAAAAAGGAAAAGATGCCAGCATTTTTATGCACTAAAAATTGAGGAAGTCCTATGCACTCCATTGCACTTCGCCTGGTCTGTAAAATCTTCAACTTACTTTGCCAGGCGAAAATTCGCTAGGACAACACTAATTCAAGTTGCGTCGAGGGCGCCAAACGCTGGCGAATTTTGGCTTGCGTTACTTCGGCAATCAAAGCGAAGATGCGTGCACTGTGTAGTTTATGTGCCATATGTTAGAAAATGGAGGGAGGAACCCGCTTACCCAAAAAAAATGTACGACCTTTGCAGGCTATCACTCTGAAAAAAGGAAAAAAAGCCAGCGTTTTTTGGGACATACAAAAATTTAGCAAAAATTGAGGAAGTCCTATGCACTCCATCGCACTTCGTCTGGTCTGTAAAATCCGCATCTTACTGAATACTGAGTTAGGTCCATTCGCCAGAGCGAAAACTCAGCTGGCGTTAGAGGGCGAAGCAACAGTAGCGTCTATCTCCTTCGCTAGTGAAGTGACATCTGCACATGTTCTGTGACAATCTGTGACAAATTTTTGCCAGCATTAGTCACTTTGCCCTTTAGTGAATCTGCCCCATAGGGACCTTTCCAGTTAACAAGGGGATTCTAAACACCTAGGTTCTGGGTTGGATTTTAATTTCTTTGACAACATCAGATTTTTGCATTATTCTGCAGATGTCACCTGAATGTTTGAATGATTTTCAGACTCAGGATTAAGATTCACTAAAGAAGCCAAAAATCCTCTTTGGCCTCAACAGAATATTTGTCCATCAGGACCTTATTGGTTTGACAACTGACACTGACACTAAGCCTATTTCATGGATCAGTTCCCCAAGGGAATTGCTATAAACTGGGCTTTGAAATATACAAATGCAAAAATAGATAGCTTTGTAGCCTTTAAATAATAAAAACTTGCATAAAAAGGTTCACTTTGCTATTCATTAGAGGAAAGAAAGGGTATCTAGGACTCAAGATGCAACAGAATTCCTGGACCCCTTGCACAAAAAAAGCACCATTCTCTATGCTGTATAAAAGGAGCAACCAGAACAGGTATAAAGAGCATAGATATTTGTACAGGCACTGGGTTCTAGTGCATGCTTATGGACGCAATTTTGCTGAGTGCTGCAGTTGGCATTAATTCAGTACATGACTCCTGGTAACTGACTGTTATCCCTAAGGGGCTGATTTAGTTGACCTAACTGCCTTCCATGAATTGAACTTACGTATCAACATTTTTTCTTGAAAAAATCTGAGCGACAAAACGCCACAACAAAATCGAGCGCCAATTCATATCATACGATTATCAAACTTGACTTTTTACGGGTTATCAGATGAAACAGATCACGGTATCAAGAAACAACTTTAGGGACATCTGCCATTGACTTCTACATGACCTCAATAGGTTTACAATCGCATATTTTCGAATTTGGATTTTTGGCAGCTTTGGGGTATAAAGCTAAGTGGTTTTTTTCTTGCACAAAAAATTTGAGTTTTGTTGGTTGCTCTTATTCCTTTCAAATATAGCTCAACGTGTAATTATGCCTCTTTGCGTGCATTATTCTTTCAAAACAAATGTATCAACAAAATTCTGCACTCACCGACTTGTAAGTCTGCTGTAGTTGTTATAGGGCGCTTTAAGCCTTTCACAGCCGATTCCACTGTACAAAAGTCCACATACAACAAAATAGAAGCAAGCACCAGCATTGTAATAGGGAACTATTATATTTAACTATACATTGTACTCAACATTTTATTATGCTTGTTTGTGTTCATTGTTCCCCATCACCAAGGGCCATACGTATTAGAAAGGGGCCAGGGGGGCAGTAGCAAATTTGTGCATCCCCATCAAGTCACATATCCTTGAAAATATCTAAAGGCAAGGTCTCCAGATAACTGGGAGAACACAGAAGAGCTCACCAGAGGCATAATCCACCTAGTGTATTTGTTTTTAAACTTATATACAACATGGTAGCATGGATGTGCCATATGCCTTATTAGAAGTAAAGGGTTAGAAGGGGCAGGGCATTAGTTGGGAGTAAAATAAGATATGCCCTTGTGATGGAGGATTCTGTTAATACCTTTTGAATAATTTCTTGAAGCATGAAATCCAAGGCTATAGTTATCTTACAGGCAACAGTTAGTTTAGTATAGGTATGTGTATATATAGTTTTGTATATGTGAGTGTATAGACAGGTCTGTATAGGTATTTGTATATATATAAATAAAAACTGAACAGCATCTGAGTTTGCAAGCTGAGGAGTAAGAATAAAGTGGTTTCCACTCACACATATAACTGCACTATAAAAAGACTACAATGATTGTTGTATGTTGAATATTATTACATTAGTTTGAGTATATTAAATGGAAGATCATTATTTATTGCAGAATATCGACAATACTTTATATTTTTACATGGCTTTTCCTATTTGCCCACTTTTTATTCTACTTGCCTCTTCCCCTTTATTATCCTGAGTAATGTGCTCATTTTTCTAGTTATATGCTGCTTCTTCACATTCCCTGCAGTTTCATTTTGCCGGCTCATTTCTTGGCTATTTTTCTCCTGGATTTCTACTTTGCCTTCATTTACCTGACCTTTCATTACACTGGCCTTTTTTTCATCAGCTTTCCTTCTTCAATCTTCAGTTTCACTGTGTTCATTTACCTGCTCTTTTATTCCTCCATACTGTAATTACAGTTTTGCTCATTTCTGTCTGACTTTTCACCTCAATTTCATTTTGTTTCATTGATGAAACTTTTGTTTTTTTTCTCTTGACATATGTTAATATCTGTTACAGTGTTCTTTCTAAACCAGCAGAATGAGATAGCAGAATTTTAAATAATCTAAGGATAAAAGTGGGTAGAATATTTGCTCTTTTACAGATCACTGAAAAGACATTACTATGATCCTCTGGTGCCTAAGAAGTCATTACATTTAATTCAACTTAAGTTCCATTTAAGCCATCTTATATTTGAATGGAAAGTCTGCCACATAAACAAATGTTTTCCTGGAAAGAGTCTTTATCATATGTATAATCTATTAGAGGGTTGCAATCTTTACACCTGTAGAATTGTGGGAAATAATGTTGCATTACTGCTTAATAACATGGCAAACTGCACCAATTATTTGCTCTTTGTACCCCTTTAGAAAGCAAGCCTAAAGATAGAAATATGTAATAAAGTAGTTCCATACCTCCCAACTGTCCCGTTTTACTACGGAGAGTACCGATTTTAACAGCTCAACCTGTAGTCCTGGATTGTTACTGAAATTTCCTGACTTTCATCTTTGATCTTCTGCACTGAACAGCCAGAATATGATACAAAGTTTCTAAAATGTAATGGGCTTTTGGCAGAGATTGTTAACCGGTTACTTCAGTTAAAAATAGCTTAGCAGTTGAATCACAAACATGAAAAATTGTCTGATATCACTGCTGGAAATATATATATATATCTGGTGCTAATTAGCAGGGCATAAAAATGTTAAAGCGCACGTAACCCAAAAGTAAAATGTAATATAATTAAAGGAAATGTAATGTAAGTCATTTATAAATATTTTTTGACCCTTTCTGCACTCTGGGTTCTTTCTTTTGAAGCAATGTCGCAACCTTGTATGGCTCTTAACAGGCTGTTATTCAGTAATTTTTAACATTGAAAACAGGGTGCAAAGTGCAAAAATAAGTATGGCAATCTGCTTTGTTTTTCACTTTGTCTTCCATCCTAAATTGTCCACCATAGATTGCTGACCTGTTGCTACCCCCAGGAATGCAGTTTTTGCCTACATTCAGCAACTGTATTCATGAGGGGTGGGTGGGGGAGGCACGTATGAAAAGGGTTGGCCTATGCCCGCCAATGCTGTGCCCTACTCCTTGCACTGGAATTTTTATCCAGCACAAGGTACAGAGTGCAGCCATTTATGAGCGAGCACTATTGTGCTTAGTGCTCTTACACTTCTGTCCGGGTCTTCATAAATTACCCCAATGGTAGGAATTAGCAAGGGACAGCCAGATAAGGCTTTCAATAACAGTTATAATTACAAATAACTTTAATGCCATAGAAAATGTATAATTGTAAAGCTGCATAGAATTAATATTTCTTTTTTTGACCGTTTAATTTTTGCATGTGTTTACATTCCCTTAAAAATGCAAACAAGTGTTTGTGTTTACATAATGGCCAAGTTATAATGACCATGGAGGATAATGAGCAGGTGTCACATGTCAGGGCCTTGAAATCTGCATGTTGCTGATCAGTGGCTTAACTGCTGCCCATGTGCAATGATGTTGCTATGCTCCATGTGTGTACCATACTCTGCCTGCCCTACTCTGTCTGTGTGTGCCATGCTCTGTCTGTGGGATGTGAGTCTGGTGGGGAGCCTGGTGTTAGTATTTAGAAAATAGGGGTACCCCAAGGTGTTTAATCATGTGCTAGGGGTTGCTGTGCTATCCACAGGGGAGGAGGAGGCATATAGATTTAAAGGGGGTGTTCATTTGAATTAACTTTTAGTATGATGTAGAAATGGATATTCTGAGACAATTTGCAATTGGTTTTCATTATTTTTGTGGTTTTTGAGTTATTTGGCTTTTTATTAAACAGCTCTCCAGTCTGCGCTTTCAGCTGCTTAATAGGGTCCAAATTACTCTAGCAACCATGCTCTGATTTGAATAAGAGACTGGAATATGAATAGAAGACAACCTGAACAGAAAGATGACTAATAAAAAGGAGCAATAACAATAATTTGTCTTATAGAGCTTTGTTTTTAGATGGGGTCCACGACCCCCATTTAAAACTGGATAGAGTCAGAAGAAGAAGAAGGCAAATAAGTCAAAAACTATAAAAAAAAATAAATAAACAGCTATTAAAAAATTGCTTAGAACTACCCATTTTATAACTTACTAAAAGTTAACAAAGGTGAACCACCCCTTTAAAGGGCATGTAAAGTCTAAAATAGAATAAGGCTAGAAATACTGTATTTTGTATACTAAATATAAACATGAACTTACTCCACCACAAGCCTAATCAAACAAATAATTTATGCTTTCAAAGTTGGCTACAGGGGATCACCATCTTGTAACTTTGTTAAACATCTTTACAAGACTAAGACTGTGCACATGCTCAGTGTGGTCTGGGCTGCTTAGGGATCGTCATAAACAAAGCTGCTTGAGTTCTGCATGGCTGGAAAGTAAGACGGGGGCTCCCCCTGCTGTTCATAAGTATGATTGTTTCCCTGCTCAGCAGTTAGGGACCATCTGACAATTCCTATCCACAGCAGTAAATGAAGGGAGAATTTCACTGCATACAGTCAGGTTTCTTATAAAAACTGTACACATTTTTTAATTAAAGTATATTGGAGATAGGTTTCTTTTTCATTAAAGAAATTAAAAATGGGATTTTATTTTTTTACCTTTTGGCCAAAAAAAAAACCATTTGGTTTTTGGTGTGCTACCACCATTAATATGGACATGGTCTTAAAAGTTCTGGCGGTTACATGGGTGTGGTTTAAAGTGAGTGTGGTTTAAAAACAGGGAGTGGTATACACTGACTTCCATTATCGGCCCTCGACCATGTAGTCCAGAAAAATTCCGGCCCTCGCTACCACAGAAGTTGGACAGCACTGCTCTAAGCTATTCCTGAAAATGATTTACTCCGAAGATGCTTTAACACCCTGCAACTTAGAATGTCACTACCTATTTAATCTGGAATTTTAAAGAAAGCTAAACATTATTTATTTGTATCTAGTATAGGTAGTTTCTGAATTATACTGCAAGAAATGAATAGTCACCAATCTTTACATTCAGTGTACATCGAACTTACTAACAGCATTAAGTTTCCCTGTCAAGAGACTCCTTAATGATAATTTCAGAAAGCATTAAGTGCAAAATTATTTCCTCAAATCAATTTCTACAATTTTTGTATTTAAATCCCTCACCCTGACCTTGGTTAAACTTGCTGCTAGATAATATATAAAAGCTTTCTAGCAGCAGCGTGGTCTCAAAAATAAGTCCCCTAGTTCTTCCAGCAGTATTGTCATCCATATTCATGGTTAGGTACTGTATATCCAAGGTCTAACAGTTTTTTTTAAAGAAATCATTTAATTTATTATGGCTCTTGTCTTAAGTTTGGCAGTAGAGTGGGTTGCAAACTCAAATTGTTTGTATGCTTGTGCTCTAGAATACTTCTGGGCTTTGTCCCCACATTTAAGTGTGATCCCTTTTCAGATCAAATTGAGATGTTTACATTTTTGAGGTCCATTAAATTGAAATGCATTTTATGGATAAGAGTACAGGGATATGGCCAAAGGGTAGAAACACGGTAATTTCCAGTAAACGAAGAAATCAGAAGTACCTATAACCCAGCATCTTCTTGTGCTTCACTTGATACCTTCTCTAATATGGTGCACACTGATATTGAAAAAGGTTTAATGAAACATATGGTACCAAAAAAAAAAACAATCTTAATTCTAAAGAAAGAGATGCATTATGTAACTTACAAAATGATAATGATATAATAATTAAGAAGGCTGATAAGGGAGGCAGTGTTGTGGTGATGGATAAGGAAGATTACCGAAAGGAAACCCACAGACAACTTAACAACATAGAGCATTACACAAAATTAGATAATGATCCTACCGGGAGATTAGAAATGGATATTAAATTGTTCCTTGAGGATGCATGGTTGACAGGGGTAATTTCACCTGAAGTACAAGAACTCTAGTACAAAGACAATCCCTGGGTTCCAATATTTTACCCTTTGCCTAAAATACACAAGACCCTGATAAACCCCCCTGGGAGGCCTATAGTGTCAGGGGGTTAATTCATTACTACAACCTTTAGTGATAGATGTTAAGGACTTAACACCGCATTATGAAGGCATTGAATATACCAGGGAATATCCACTAAAAGAGGAATTACCTATACACGAGACTTATTATGCAAATGTCTTGAGCTGTTATTGGTTGGTTTACAACAGCGGCCATTGCAGTGGCATTATAAAAGGAGGTGTGTGTACCCATCCAAGTAAGGGTTCCCTATAAAACTCCGGTTTTTGCCACTTGTAATACAGAATTATTAAAATGTCCATGTGGAATTGACTATGTGGGTCAAACTGCAATGGTCTTTAGAGTTAGAAATTTGAATTCCACTCAGGAGGGCAAATCTTTATACTACATGTCACCCACTTCTGGACCACAGGGGCCAATCTTGGCCATGTTATTGTATGCAACTTTATCATTGGAACCCTTTTACTGCATTGTTATTATGTAAAGCTACATGTGTATGTGTAGATTAAGATATGTACTATGCATCAAAGTAATGTACTACTACCTCCTCCCCCTCTCCTCCCCTTCCCTTTCTTTTCTGTATCCCAGTCCTATACTTAACTGAAATTGATAAAAATCAGTTTACAAAAAAATATATATATATATGTACAGTATGCCAAGTTAGATGACAAATCTGAGAGAAAATTAAGGTATCACCAGGTAACAACATTAAGTTGGCACTTCTCAAAAAGGAGGCATTCTGGATGCTACTAAGCGCATCCAAAATGAGTATTGTCGAGACAGCCCTTCAGCAAAGGAAGCTGCTAACCACCATGTTGTTTTTCAGCAAGGCCCCTCCTTTCATCACAGGCAGGCTACCTACCCCCCCACTTTAGCAATCCCATCAACTGACCTAGGGGCAGACAGCTTGCCCCTAGGTCAGTCAATGTAGAGGTACAAGGGGACATTCGGTTGTTAGGATAATCCGGAACTGCTCCCCGTCAGGGTTCGGCTCTGTGTTACGGCGGCTAATGTGGCAGTTGTCTGCCCGAGGCATACCAAGTTCAAATCACGGGTGGTTGATTTCCCGGACCTTTCTTGGTTGTTTATGCCTGTACAGAGCCATTTTCTTCAAGCTGCATTCAAGATTGACTGCTACTTTGCAGTCAGGAAAAACGGCAAATTGCCTAGAAGGCCTAGAGTTTGAGCCCCGGTGGGAAGCTTTTTATGGAAGTTGCCTTTTTTTCATCACATTAATGGGTAATCTATATTTACGGTTCGCCAAAAGCTGCGTTCGCTAATCAGCTTCTCAAATGGAGTTTTTCAAGCTATCTACAGAACCCTGACTTCATTAAACAATTGACCAAGGTCAAAAAAGGGCAGGGGGGTTCTTACAGGCAACCACTGTAAGAAAAAGGGCACCCAAATTGAGTTTTGACAAGACAGCCCTTCAACAAAGGAAGCTGCCAACTGCCATGTTGTCAGCAAGGCCCCTCCTTTCATCACAGGCAGGCTACCTCACCCCCACCTTGGCAATCCCATCGACTGACCTAGAGACAGACAGCTTGCCCCTAGGTCAGTCAATACAGAGGCACAAGGGGACATTCGGTTGTTAGGGTCATCCGGAACTGCACCCTGGCAGGATTTGGCTCAGTGGCACGGTGGCCAAAGCGCTGACTGTATGCCCATGAAGTCTTGAGTTAAAATACCTAGGGTGGATGGTTTCCTGGACCGTGCCAAGTTTTTTATCCCTGTACAGAGCCATTGTTTTCAAGCTGCATTCAAATGTGGCGCTACTTTTGAGTCGGCAAACCAGCACTGGTGCATAACTGTTCTGTGGTGCATGCAGCAAATTGCCTGATTTCTAACCCCGAGAATGCCCAGGGTTCGAGCCCCGGTGGGAACCTTTTGGCAGAAGTTGCCTTTTTTTAATCACATTAATAAGTATCCGATAATTAGGCTTCTGTAAAGCGCCAAAAGCTGCCTTTGCTAATCAGTTTCTCAAATATTTTCTTTTCCAGCAATCTACAGAACTCTGTTTTCGTTAAACAATTGACCAAGGTCAACTGCAAACTGATGCAAGGCATGCCGCAAAAAGGGGCAACCACTGTAAGAAAAATGGCATCCAAATGGAGTTTTGTTGAGTCAGTCCTTCACCAAAGGAAGCTACCAACCGCCATATTGTTTTTCAGCAAGGACCCCCCTTCTATCAAAGGCAGGCTACCTCCCTGCACCTTGACCTTGGGGCAGACAGCTTGCCCCGCTTTCCATCAAAGGCAGTCTATCTTTACTCCCACCTTGGCCTGTCGACACTGCTTTTCGATGTAAAGGCACAAGGGGACATCCGGTTGTTAGCCAAAGCTGCATTTTCCTCAGGCTACATTAATGAGTAACCAACCGTAGCTTATTAGCTTCTCAAAAACCTTCGTTTTTTTAAAGCAAGGTAAGGGCAAATATGGGCAAAGTATTGGCAAGGTATGGGCAATGTAAGGGCAAAGTATAGTCAAGGTATGGGCAAGGTGCTAGATGGGGAACCCCTGGCCTGAAGTAGATACCTGGGTAGTTCAGAAGGGCAACCCCTATAAGAAAAATGGGCAGCCAAGCGGAGCCCTTTTAAGCAAAGGATACACCAAAATCCATTTTTTTCAGCATGCTTTCCATCATAGGCAGGTTACTGCCAGCCCTGCCATTGCAGTCAACCTAGGGGCAGAGAGCTATCCCTTCCATCACTCCAACTGTCCACCATCTGACTGACTTGAGCCGCTACCACCTGGAGTGATTAGTTTTCGCCACAGGCAGGAATTGTGATTTGTCCTTTTGACAGACAGTTTGCCATTCCATATTTCTCCAGTGACTTCCATTTGTCAATCCAGTATTCTTGAAGCACAGAGTTTTCATTGGTCCATCCAGTATTCTTGAAGCACCAAGTTATTAGGCGGCACTGCCAGTCAATGTAGAGGCACAAGGAAACATTGGTTGTTAGGGTCATCCGGAACTGCCCTCCCCTACAGGAATTGGCTCTGTGGTGCAGTGGCTAAGGTGCCGGTTGTTTGCCTGTAGAGTCCCGAATTCAAATCCTGGCTGGATGATTTCCCGGAACCTGCTGGGTTGCTTATGCTTGTACAGAGCCATTTTCTTCAGGCTGCATTCAAGAGTGACTGCTACTTTGGAGTCATCAAAACCAGCACCCTCATACGTCTGTTCTGTGGCGCAGATTTGCCTGGGTTCTTCGCCCATAGGGCACAGCGTTCAAGCCCCGTTGGGTACAAGTTGGCGGAAGTTGCCTTTTTTCATCACATTAATGATTAACAGATATATACAGTTCGGTAAAGAGCCAAAAGCTGCCTTCGCTAATCAGCTTCTCAAATGGGTTTTTTCAAGCTATCTACAGAACAGCTACAGCTATCTACAGGACAGACTAATGTCAAATACGAGCAGATGCAAGGCAGAAGTGAAAAAGGGCAGTGGGGGGGGTTCTTACAGGCAACTCCTGTAACAGTGGCAGAACTACCAGGGGAGCAGGGGGCCAGGGCCCGCAACCCTTCAGGGCCCCCCGGCAGCTCGTGCACTGCCGATTTCCGGCCACATCGGCCGATTTTGGAGCAGATAATCTGGTACAGAGGGGGGCGGGGGCCCGGCTGCACGTCCCGCACCAGGGCCCGCCCCCCTCCAGTTACGTTACTGCCTGTAAAACAAAGGGCATCCAATTGGAGTTTTGTCAAGCCCTTCAGCAGCGCCTGAAAGGATTCCAGGGGCGGCAAAAAGCCGCTCCTGCACCTTTAAGAGCCGAATTTCCGGTTTTTGAACCGGAAATTTGGCTGTACTATTGCGAGAGAGCGCAATTGCGCCCTCCGCAATAGTGTTTCTGCCTCCCCTCCCGACACGTAAGTTGGTGAGGGGGGGCGGCATTGCAGGAGCCGCCTCAGGCGGCTCCTAAGTCTGAATCGGCGCTGTGTATGCTACTAAGGGCATCCAAAAGGAGTTTTGTCAAGACAGCCCTTCAGCAAAGGAAGTTGCCAACTGCCATGTTGTTTTTCAGCCCCTCCGTTCAATACCAGGCAGGCTAGTTCCCCGGCACCATTGCAATCCCATCGACGGACCTAGGGGCAGACAGCTTGCCCCTCCTTCCATTAAAGGCAGGCTATTTTCACCCCCACCTTGGCCTACGACACGATGGCAAGCCAATGTAAAGGCACAAAGGGACATCCGTTTGTTAGCCAAAGCTCAGGCTACATTAACGAGTAAGCGACAGTTGCTAATCAGCTTCTCAAATACTCTTTTTTTTTTTTTTAAAGCTTGGTACAGAACATTGCGTTGCAGCGTAAACAGTGTACTTTAGAAATAAAAACTACATCATAAAAATCATGACAGAATCCATTTAATGAAAATGTTCTTTTGACTTGTTTTCTGTAAATATATGCTTTTAAGATGACTCTCACACTTTGTTTCTTTATCACAGATAATATTGCCAGGGGAATAATGAAAGACAGAGGTAATGGTAATGAACCCGCTGGCTGTGAGTAGATCTAAACATTTTTGTGAATTAAAAAAATGGTTATATACTGATTTTTCTTATATACTTCTTTGGAAAAATAGAATATCTATTAACCACTTCCATTGGGTAAAAAAGTAACACAAACATTGATACTGAATTGCACTGTTGATTTGAACTTTGGACTTTAAACCATGGTATGGTCTTTGTGGGTCAAGCCTTGCTTTGGATTCACACTGGACCTTGGGAAATTATGGGCTATAAGGTAGGACTTTGTATGCCTTAAATGTTGTGGTAGCACTAATGTTTGTAGCCTGACAAAGGGAGGGTGAACTCCCACGAAACGTTGATGCACGAGTGATCACATTAGGGGTAAGCTTCTCATCTGCAACAAATATGGTGTTTGTGCGACTCTCTTAAAAAAAATCAGGGGAATGTTATAAAAGTCGCAAAGAGCAAAACAATTTGCACCAATAAGACTAAAAATCCACATCTCGCAATGTAATATTGTTCCTTAAACTGTTACTGCATTGCGAATTTTAATTGCGCATTGCGAATTTTAATTGCGCATTGCGGATTTTAATTGCGCATTGCGAATTTTAATTGCGCATTGCGAATTTTAATTGCTGGAAGGTGTCGTAATCTTTTGGAGCAAACATAACGACTTTTTCAGTAAGAAGTTTTATTACATTGACTGCGCATTGGCGCAAACTATAAAATTTGCAAACGGTCTTTCACTGTCGGAAGTGGTCGCTAAACAGTTTCCGGGCTCGCAAAAGCTATATTAAATTCGCACAAAGCTAAATTTGTTCGCGCAAAGGCATAACTTTTCGCATTGCGAATAGTTTTTCCATTAGCGATTTTTATTACATTCCCCCGAATCTCTCTAAACTCTATATTCTGCTCTAGGCAGGTTATCCATTATCAAAATTATTTTTACTTTAACTATAATAATACTTCTGTGCATCTGGAGAAGCATTTGGGGCTGTGACCTTTCTAGAAGGCAGTCAAAATATAAACATATAAAATTTCTAAAAAATAAAAACACTGGATAGAAATGAAATGATCATTAAATAAGAATATGGTTTTATAGTCTTTTGTTAAGCCTGTTAATGATGTAAACAACCAGGAAAATGATTAAATAAGAAAATTATCATTCCACAGTTATGCACAGTCACAAGCTCTTGACATTTCCACTGGCAGCTTAAAGGGCAGGACAGGATTCAGCTCAGTGTTGTACACTAATACTATTACAGTTGAAGGGGCTTATATGGTTTTTAAAACTATGGGGGTGGTATTAGAAGCATGTAAGCAGGTTACACATTACTATAACAATATTAAGTGGCAGTAGGCTATTACTTGGAACTATGGATACTGCATACACTGATGCAGTGAACTAAATATATAGTGGGGGAAAAAATATAATAATTTGCATTTCACAATGTAATGTTCATTGTCAGACAGTTATTGCATTGCAAACTTTAATTTCACATACAGCACTTTTAAGGCATTCTTGAAGGTATTGTAGGGTTTCCACCTGTTGGGTTTTGACCTGGACAGCCCGGTATTTTGAAGGGCTGCCTGGGTCAAAACTTTCCTTATTTGGAAAACAGCGGAGGATTCCCCATGATTGACGCGGCGATCGGCCAATCGGTGTGCCGTAGCCCTGCCCCTCTATGTCACGGCCTGCCCCTATATGTGACGACCCCACTCCCGCCACATCATGGCCCCACCCCTGCCCGGTCTCCACTGGGGAAAAAGGTGGCAACCCTAAGTTAGTGTAATCTTGTTAGTGTAATCTTGATGAGCCCAAAAAGTCATGGACTACTGTCTAGGATTGTAAGGAATTGATATTGCAATGTCTGCCATTGTCTTGACACCAACATATGCCAATAACATTCAGAGGTCACTTGAGTGACATCAATTTTAGAAAACCGAAAAGGGGAACATTTTTTAGAATTTTCTCCAGTCCTGAACTCTTGGTTTTCTACATTAAACCTTTGCAACTGTTGAAATGGCCAGACAAATGTATGTTTATTTTATTCACCAAAGCACTAGAGAACATTTATTTCCAATTTTTCATTCATTCATTCAAAAAAGCACATTAGACACATTTACAGCAAGTATCAAGGCGAAACGGCAAGGTCAGGAATCTAGAGTTGCTATTAACAAACCATAACTGTGACTTGAATTAACAAGTTAAAGAGCACAAAAACACATTTTAAACTAAAATAGCTGTAGTTTTTGAATGCCGAAAGAATCGGGTCTTCTGTTCTCTTCCCTAATGCTTTTAAAGATATTTGCTGGTATAATACAATTAAAAATCACCAAGTGCTATTACATAAAACTTAACTGAATGATAAATAAGTGAATCAAATGTGTCCCAAATCCCCATTTCATAGATCATTTGAATTGCATGCATACCTTACAAAGATGCATGAGTCTGGGCACATCATACACTTCCTCAGCATGTTTGGTAGTCCTGCAAATGCAGGGGCGTAACTATAGAGGAAGCAGACCCTGCGGCTGCAGGGGGGCCCAGGAGGTATAGGGGCCCCATGAGGCCCTAATTCATATACAATTTCAATAAATATTGGAGAAACAAGTCAACCTCTAAACATTTTGGGGGCCTGAAAAATAATTTGCTGTGGGGCCCAGTAATATCTAGTTACGCCACTGTGCAAATGTATACCTATTTGTATTAGCCCCATGGTACAACACATGTAGAAGCAAAATATAGAAGCACAATATGTGACCTTCCAGTTAATTAATAAAGCAAAGCAAAATGTCAGATGCATCTGTTGAGTAGTGATGAGTGAATCTGTCCCGTTTCGCCTAATAATTTGAGAAATGGCGGAAAAAGTTACAAATTAATTTGCGAAACGCATTAATTTTGGCGGGCAACAATTTTTGACACACGAGCATTATTAGGTACAAGTACCTTTAATTAATGGTGTCTAGTGATGACACGAATTCGCCACAAGCAAATAATTAATTTGAAAAATCCACTGCATCAAAAAAAATTGTTGCGCGTCAAAATTGGCACGCACATAAAAATTGTCGTGCATCAAAATGATTCGGACGCCCATTAACTTTAATGCATTTGGACCAAATAGTTGCTCATTTAAAAAATGACTGCAATGTGTTTCGCAAATTTTCGGCAATTATGGTTGTGGTCATAAATTAGCTATAATTTGTATATTCCAAATTTGAAAATTAAACATCAAAATAATATCTACCATGGTTATACCTAGCTATGCCCAGATAAGTCTCCCCAGTCCACCCACACATTGAGACTCCCCCTCTAAAAACCAGGCCTATTGGGTAGTATGTGCATTTAAAGGGTAAGGAGAACAGTAAAGCTGGGGGGTTTAATTTCTATAACTATAACTGATTTACACTCAGATATCTCACAAACGCAACTGCCCGACAACACATATGCATTATCACAGAACATAAGGCTTTGGCTGCTGTTTAAGAGAGTTTGCAATCTTTTTATTTATGCCATTTTCTGTCCAAACAGATTTGAATCCTGCAAGATACTTTGCGAGATACACAGTGATTTGTATATTGCAGCTGTAGAGCAATTACAGTATCTTTTAAGGAGTGCAATTTAATGGCAAGATGATCTTGTTAGGTAAAATTGCAGTAGGAAATGTTGCCTTTTAAATCCACTTCAATGTGCAGAACAAGCAGCACCAGTTCGGGTCAGTGTCACAAGTGGTATTTGTGGTATTTGTATGGGCTCAAAGGGGCGCAACTTTGAGTAGCAGCTTCGTACACTGCACCCCCTTAACCAGTGCTGGATATGCTAAATAATAAAACTATATTGTACATTGCAGTCTCCTTGCAAACAATATGAAAAATGTAAATGGCTGCTCTTTAGCCATTATCTGCATTCACAGGGACTATAAGAGCATTAAAAAATGTGTGGGTTGTTGTAATACATATATATCCACTTTAACAGCCATGTTAACACCAGGCCATGTTCCACCTTGTTTCTGAAAGACATGACGTCACTGAAAGCCGCCTCTCAGCGCGTTCTAAAGTAGAATAATGTCTCTAATGCAGCAGGCGCAATATTGCTTCTACTGATGTCCTTGACAGGAAGCTTTTTAGAATCATTTGCTGCTCCTTCACGGCATACTGTCGTTGATAAAGGACATCAGCAGCTGTAAATCCTCTCATCAAACAGGCATCGACTTTTTAATTTTACAAATGTGGCTTTTTGCCTCTGTGAGCAATAGCGGGAATTTATTAGTAATCATACACCAGAGACATCATCCTGCTACATGATCGTCTCCTCTGGCTACAGCAGGATTACAAAATCATTTTGTCTTGTAAAAACTTTCCCTCTTCTATTTGTTTTTTTTTTCCAGTTTACAGCTTTATGTAGCATATCCTCCCTCAAGGTGACAGACAACATGCCCATACCCAATAGACCCAACATACGCCAGCCAAAAGAATCGTTCAGACATCAAGGACAAAACAAATCCTCATTCATATGAATATCAGTTGCTGTATATAAACATTCTGGTTACATGCAGTTTTACAGAGATTCAGGGATTTAGAGACTGAATGAAATGCTAGCTATGCTGCTTATTTGTTTCTTCCATTCTACTAAAGCATTTTTTTTTTATTCTACTAGGAGTACAATGATAAGGGACTCATTGAGTGGATAACATAAACTTGAGTCATGATAGTAAAATAGGATGGGGATGATTTCAGAGCTCATTTTAATTTTACCTATAATATTGCTCCTTTGCATCTAGTTATAGGTAAAATTTAGTGGGGTTAAAGGGATCCTGTCATCGGAAAACATGTTTTTTCCAAAACACATCAGTTAATAGTGCTACTCCAGCAGAATTCTGCACTGAAATTCATTTCTCAAAAGAGCAAACACATTTTTTTATATTCAATTTTGAAATCTGACATGGGGCTAGACATATTGTCAATTTCCCAGCTGCCCCTGGTCATGTGACTTGTGCCTGCACTTTAGGAGAGAAATGCTTTCTGGCAGGCTGCTGTTTTTCCTTCTCACTGAAGTAACTGAAGGAGTCTCAGTGGGACATGGGTTTTTACTATTGAGTGTTGTTCTTAGATCTACCAGGCAGCTGTTATCTTGTGTTAGGGAATTTTTATTGAGAAAATATACATATTTACAATAAGTTCAGACTTCATACGGAACTTCATATGGAAAAAGTCACAAGAATATTACAGCATTACAGTGATAAAAACACTCATAACAAAAAGATTTGGACCTCATTCAGTTTGATAAACAAAAAATCCCTGAGAATTTATCTTGTGTTAGGGAGCTGCTATCTGGTTACCTTCCCATTGCTCTGTTGTTTGGCTGCTGGGGGGGAAAAGGGAGGGGGTGATATCACTCCAACTTGCAGTACAGCAGTAAAGAGTGATTGAAGTTTATCAGAGCACAAGTCACATGACTTGGGGCAGCTGGGAAATTTACAATATGTCTAGCCCCATGTCAGATTTCAAAATTGAATATAAAAAAATCTGTTTGCTCTTTTGAGAAATGGATTTCAGTGCAGAATTCTGCTGGAGCAGCACTATTAACTGATTCATTTTGAAAAAGAAATGTTTTTCCCATGACAGTATCCCTTTAACTGGTTAGTGATTAAGTAAAAAGAGAAGTGGGTAACTGCACCATACTGTATGTGTAACAAGTAAAGCTCTACTATGACAATATGTAAAGTACATTTCTGTGAGATAATTTGGGGTCACAAAACGAGCCATGGGTGGTACTCTCTGCTGTATTTCCCTGCAGTACATAGTAAAGGAACCCAATAAAAACAAGTACAGTATGGGCTCCGTTATCTGGAAACCCTTTATCCAGAAAGCTCTGAATTACAGAAAGGTTGTCTCCCATAGACATTTTAAAAATGATTTCCTTTTTCTCTGTAATTAGTGATGGGCGAGTCTGTGCCGAAAAATTTGTGAAACACATTGAAGTCAATGAGAGTCAAAATAATTCTGACACGCGTCATTTTTACAGGCGCAACTATTTGGTCCAAATGCATTAAAGTCAATGGGCGTCCGAATAATTTTGACGCACACCAATTTTTATGCGCACGACAATTTTGAGTTTTTGTGATGTGGCGGATTTTTCGCCATCTAATTGTTGCCGCAGTTTCGCAAATTAACTTGCTTGTGGCAAAGCACGGAAATTCGCCACAAATTAGTGTCTGGCAAATGTATTCGGCCATCACTATCTGTAATAAAATCTGTAATCTGATTAAGATATCATAAATCCTTATTGGAGGTAAAATCAGTGTATTGGGTTTATTTAATGTTTACATGATTTTCTAGATCCGTTATCCAGAAAACCCCAGGACACGAGCATTTTGGGTAATAGGCTTTGAACACATACAGCATAATTGGGGTACTAATGAAGCATTTCTGTACAGATCCACTCATTCTTCTTAAAATCAAGAAGACCTGATTACAATTTTGAATATTTGCTCTTTCTCATTTTATTCTAAACCACCTCATGGAGCACATGTACAGGCTTGTTATTTCCTTCCAATATGCTATATCAGAATTAGTTGCAACCTGCACCAGACCACAACAATAAAGTTACATTAGAGCTGCACAACTTTAGAAATGCAGATTCACCCCAGTAGTGACTTGTTGTTAAAGGAAACCAGAGCTTAAAAACAGCAGCTGCTGTGCTTGCACCCCCTGGGGTAAATGATTATTATGTATTTTTCTAACCCTGGGCTTTAGGACATATACTGTCCCGAGGATGATATCACTGCAGGGAACAACTACAGGATCTTCCAGACAGGGCTAAGTAGAGAAAGATGAGTAGCAAATATGTACCTGTGGGTAATGTTATTGCAGGGTTTTCTAGACATGAGTGCATGGAGGTTTATGAATAGTCAGAGTAAGATCAGATCATTATGCATTAAAGTGATTTATAGGCTTTTCTTTACCCAAAAGTAAAATAAATGGAGACGAAACGCTGAAACTCTACTTAAAATCAGAGTATTTGTTTACTTAGGACTTTGACACAGGAGGTACATTGATCATCAACACTCAGATGCAAAATCAATATGCCAGAGATTGTCACAGTCCACTTCTCTCTGATTGCAATGGGAACTGTTTCTGTTCCAATAACTCCTGCTGTTCAAATAATAAGTTCCGTGTCTTAGATCCATCCTTTCTAGAATGTGCAAAAAAAATGCTGAAACAAGGGTGTACTTGTACCCTATACATTTCTGTGCCCAGACCTGCTCTCTTGTTTCTAAAGAACAAACCATTAAAGAGTCGTCAAGGTATATGGCTGCATTATCTGTCCCCTCCTCAATACAGTAAGAGTAGTTTGTAGGCTACATTTGCTAAGACAACATATGAATATTTCCCAGAATTGGAGTAAAATGTTCCTCCTTATGTAAATTACATGCACAGTATGTGTGGTTTAACATGGGCATCAAATGAGAATGGAGTATGGGTTCTTTCACACGTGCTCTAGTTAAGTTGGTGCAAAAATGTGGGTGCCTGGGCACAAATCATAAGGGTCTTCTAGACTTGTTGGTAAATTCAGGTGTTCAGCCTTCAATTGCCCCAAGTCAGGTGTTAAGTTCAGCCTTCAATTGCCCCAAGTCAGGTGTTAAGTTGAGGCTTCAATTGCCCCAAGTCAGGTGTTAAGTTCAGCCTTCGATTGCACAAGCTTTGTTCCTTGTACCTTTGCTGGCATAGCTTAAGCATCATAGGTGCTACAACATGAGGCCAAACATTAACGTGCCATGACACAAATATTTATATTTGTTTTTTGAACTTTTACTGATGTCATTTTGCTTCAAATTGTTTTAGCTTTCCACAACAGCTTCATAAATCCTGCATATCTAGCAGGCTTTAGTCGACATCACATGATTTCAGAGTTATTTAAAAGGTTGTTCAACTTTAAATTCCCTTTTAGTATGATGTAGAGATTGGTATTTTGAGACACTTTGAAATTTATTTATTTAGCTTTTTATTCTGCAGTTCTACAATTTGCGGTTTCTGCAGTCTCGTTGCTAGAGTCCAAATTTACCTAGCAACCAATTCACTGATTTGCCTGGATTACGAATAGGAGAGGGCCTGAATAGAAAGATCAGTAACAAAAAGGAGCAATAACAATACATTTCTACAGAGCATTTGTTTTTAGATGGGGTCAGTGACCTCCAGTTAAGTAAGAAAAGTAAGACTAAAAAAAAAACTATTAGAAAATTAAGATTAATTAGCCATTCTATAACATATTAAAAGTTAACTTAAAGGGGAACCGCCTCTTTCCTATGCAACTGAACATGTAGTAAAGGCTCAAAACCAAAGTTATATTGCTGATATAAGTGTTGGCTTTCAAGCCAAAAGTGGCCTTCCACATGAGTCTCCCTAACCCTTCCTCTACGCCACAGTTTAAGAACTATGGGGGAAATGTAAGGAAATATTACATTCCCCCATAAACGTCTACATGGAGTGCAGCTGAAAAAAAAGGCAATCTTGTATTTTGTGGTAAGCTTGTCTAATGCTAAAGTATTGTGCCTTGTTCTTTCCATAGCAGAAGACTCCTCCGCACGCTGTAAAAAATGGGTTAAAATATCTTGAAGAATAAGCTACTAAAATGATTATTTATTCCTCCTTGAGACTTGAGTTCTGCTTTCCGAGGACTACATGTTCTGCATTCAGTGTCTAAGATACAGTCCCATGTGTTTTCCTGGCTCAATCAAGTGTGTGAAGGACTGTCACAATAGTCCTTGATGCCAGGGAAATAAAATTTAGGGTTGAAAAATATAAACCTGAGTTGCATTTAAATATTATCCACTGGCAGTGTATGTGTGGGCAGGTTTAAAAAGGGACTTATTAAATAAATAAAATTCCTTTGCATCAACAAATCATTTAAATCTTATCATTACTCCTTGCATTGAGGGAAAAAATGGGGGTTGCTATTATATCCGGATGGATAATTGTTACTGAAATGCTGTCAAATTGTTACAGGTGGCTATATTTCTTCTATGCCGTACCGCTGGGATTTATACACAAAACTGTTTTGTTTTTAGAGAGGAGGGGGAGGAGGAGAGACACATAAGTCAAAATGATAAATTATGACAGAGAGAATCAACAGCTGAATTTTAAGATAATGGCAAGAGAGAGGTTCTTTGTGATCCTCTGAGCTTTGGAGAGGAAAGCATTGTCTCGAAATTACTGACAGAATCAAAACTTCCTAAAAAAGAACAAATGGCTTCTCCAGAGCCTGTAATTAAAAGGTTTTTTTTTTTTCTTTATAAAATAACAAAAAAAATGCCATTTCAAGTAAAATTTAAAATGCAGCACTTTCATGGGCTGTACAGAAAGGCATTATATAGAATCTTCCTAATTGCAGGGCCAGAGCCAGAGAGAAGTTTTGCTGCCTCAAAAGTGAATACCCGGCGTGGTATGAGATAAACGTTTTATAACACTTTGGAAGAAAACAATAAAGCAGATGTACAGGGTGAAAAACAGGGCGATTTGTTTTTAACTGATAATATACAGTATGTTATTTTTTATCTTTTTCCTTTTGCTGATGTTTTATAATTATATTTATTCCAGAGGTGTAAATAGAAATGCATGTACCCCAAAGCAAAAGTTATGTCTACCCAAATGTAAGATGACTAATTCACAAAGCCCTGTCTAAGAAGATGCCCAATCAGATCCCATTGGGTCCTCTATATACCTGGGTCCCCCAGCAGTTGCACTAGCAATGTATCTGAATCTGAGCTACAGTTCTGACAAGGATGCTACATGACTGACATTTCAATTAGAGGATGTAGAGATGTCATCGCTCACACCAGATCTTCGTGATCATTACAAGTAGCAGACATTAGGGCTCATTCAGGCCCGGACTGGCAATCTGTTTATTCGGGCAATTGCCCGAGGGGCCGTTTACATTTAATTCAAGTGGGCCGCTCCTGATCCTAATTTGAAACTGTACTGCAGTGTCTCTCCCACACTACTAACTCGCTGTTTCTGAAAGCCATGTGACACACCCCTTCGTAAAGACTGATTCCTACAGCCAGTGTGATACGCGCCCCCTGCATCCCAGGAGATAAAGTTGCAGATTGAAGCTGACAAGTCGCCAGGGCAGGAAGGGAAGCCCGTGTGTCGCAGCTGCACAGGAAGGGAGCCAGGCGCGTAACAATAGAGGAAGCGACTCCACGGTTTCTACTCCGCTCCTGATTGGATGAAGGCAGGAGAGAGAGGCGAGCAAACAATTTTTTGTCGTCTCACAGTGCTCCTTCCGGCCCGGGAACTGTCACGCGAAGCCGTTGGAACTTTAAAAATGCCGCACAAGAGAAAGTAGATGACACTTCACGGTTGTTGTGTCTTTTATGCATTCTTTGGCCGTGTATAGACTTCGGGTATTGTATTAAGGGGGTTGCATTTGTGGAAATAGCGTAATGTGTATGTGAGGGTTGCCCTCCGTTCTGACTTAAGGCTGGGCTCCTTGTTTTGTAGATCATGATAAACATGAAACTGCTCATTGGGGTAGTAAATAGGAAACTTTTATACATTCATGTTAATTTGTTTAATAAATTAGGGATTTTTAATTTGTTAATTCCTGCAGATAATATATTATTGACTTGTCTACAACAATGACTTGGATAAAGCAATCTGGTTAAAGTTTTTGAAATATAGTCTATTATTATGTATTGTTTACATATACTGTACATGACATTGCTCTTAAATATTTACATGGGATCAGAGACCTTATAACCTTATAATGATTCATGTACAGTATACAGAAACAACACATCATCAAAGTTTTGTTCCATGAATACTTTTGGAAGACACCAAATATCCCATCCACTTCACTGGGCTCTGCTTTTTATGCTTTATGGGGAAATTTCTGCCACACTAAATCTTAGGCATCATGCCAGCAACAACCATTAGTACCCTTCCACATTTTGCTTGAAGGCATTTATATTTATAGAAAACACTGTTTTTTAAAAGGCTGAGCAATACAGGGAATTCTTAGTATCACTCGTGTATTATAAGGGATAATGTACTCACTACTGTAAATGATAAGGATATTAGAAGTCACTGAGGGGTTCTGTGACCATATAAAGACACAAGGCTGCAGGCTGAGTTATACAGGGAACTCTTAGTATCACTCGTGTATTATAAGGGATAATGTACCCCCTACTGTAAATGATAAGGATATTAGAAGTCAATGAGGTCCATGCCTTTTTCACTTAAGTGTAATTAATGTAAAATATGTTAAAGATTCTGCAGCCTTGTGCCTTTATATGGTCACAGAATCATGAGTATAAGACCATCGCGTGTTTACATTTGGGCTGCTTTGATTTTTTTGCCTGGGCTGCTTTTTACTCCCAGTCCGGCCCTGGGCTCATTTACCATGTCTGGAGAAAGAAGTGCAAGAGGTTGCCCTTTAGTGCTTGTTCAGGCAGCACTTCTTCCCCTGGTCTGGCTGCAGTGAGTACCTTCTGATGGATATAAACAGCATGAGGTGCCGGCCAGACTTGTCCCTAACATCTGCCATAGGTTTGCCGTTCAGCCTCAGGTACCACCCAATAAATGTGTATATAGACACACACAAACACCATTTCTGTGAAAATTGTCATGATATAACTGCCATTCCTATCAGCACCCTGCAGATGATAGGCAGTAATAGCACACTGAACAAAATGTTGTGCTAATGTCAACACGATGGTACCTTAAGATGACTAAAAGCAAACATAAGAGAAGGAATAGAAATAGAGAAGTTATTAGTTCAAACAATGAAAAGGAGAGACGACAAGAACAGAACCTAATAAGTAGAAGAAGCAAAGGAAATGCTGAACTCCTAATGAGACATCAAACAGGAGGTTGGAAAACAATGAGGCTAAAAGCCTGGATGGGTATAAGCCACCTTTTCACCCCTTCTAAAGAATGATAAAAGTGTGACTATGATCACAGTAAGTCTGATACAGGCTTAAAGGAGCTGCAGAGGTTCAGATTATGTCAATTATGTTTCAGCTCAGGCGACTCATTTTGTGTGTTCCGCTTTTAGCGTTTAACCGTTTTGTAAACATAATATAGATTTTGTCCAGAGCACACAACCATGCAGAGATCTGCTGAAATGATTCCCTGCACTACAGACGATGCAGGGGTAGAGGCGGCACCCAACTGTGCAATTGCTCTATGGGAAAAAGTTGATTATAACTTTTACAAAACAATGAACTATAGCATGAATGGGGCAGGAAGGGGAGATAGAAGGTTATTTTAAAGAAGCTGTTGGTCACTGTGTTTGGGGCTATTAGGTGGGGTGTTTGAAGCAAATTTTGCACCAGAGCAACAGGCAGGATCAGACTGGGCTGGTGGGACAATGGGAAAAAAACAGGAGGGCTCCGGCCCTTGTGGCACACAGCACCCGGGGCCTCCATTTAAATGAAGAAGAGATGTAGTACATCAGTAATTGAAGGGTCAGGAAAGGAATACATTTTTGATGGATGCAACTAAAGTGAATTAAGGATTCAAGAGGGGCATAAACAAAGTGCTGACAGGGTGCAAAATGAAAAAAATTGGGAGCAAACTGGTTTTTTTTCCACTTTTGCAGCCTGTCTACGAGAATAGAGCACGAAAAGCTGTGTTTTCCCATAAACACAGTGATGCCTGTGGTCAGCAGCATTATATTAAGAGAACAGGCAGGGGCAGCATATAAGCATCTCTCCACTGACAAACAAGACTTGTCCTTACCACTTGTCCTCCAGCTCAAAGAGGAGAGCTTATATGCCAACAACACATGTCCTTACTGAATGAGCACGAGGGACATGATTTTGCACCCCTTAATGCCCTAGCACTTGTGTCTGGGTAATACATAAATCATGCTCCCACCATCAAGTCTCCCACTTCAACATGCAAAGATGTTAAATGGGCATCACGAATTCTGAATCTGCTTCAAAAACCTGGAAAAGCTGCACCTAATTGTACATGGGTCTGAAAAGTTATACTATGTATGCTATTAGGTGAGGGATGGCGCAGAGGTTATAAATATTGCTGTTTGATTTCAATCAAACTTGTATAAATCCCCAGAAGTTATTTCAAAAAGACCATTACCACATGCTGGCCTTCTGTGATCTAGAATACTTGCAGAACAAGAGCAGAAAACAAGATGAAAGATATCTGAGCAAGAGAGAGTGTTACGAATTATGTTCATTATCAGGGAGTAAATTACTGTGTCTGAAAATGTACCATAACTGTTGGGTTAAGGTAGTGCTGCTTGGAAAGTAAATGAAAGATCTAAAGAAGTTGTAAGACTACTGAACATTTACATTATTTGCTGTATATATATATATATATATACCAAAAAGTGCATAATATATTATAATATATATAATAAAAAGGAATGGAAGTAGATATTCGATATATTTCATGTGGGACTGCCCACCCAAGTGTAGCAGAGCAGTGGCCTGAAGGGGATGAATGTTTATTTTGCTGTTTTTTTATATTAACCAAACTATAGTAGAAGTGACTGTTAACTAAAGATGCGCTGAATCCAATATTTTGGATTTGGCCGAACCCCCGAATCCTTCGCGAAAGATTCGGATTAATACCAGCAAATGTATATGCAAATTAGGGGTGGGAAGGGGAAAACTATTTTTACTTCCTTGTGACAAAAAGTCACGTGATTTTCCTCCCCTAATGTTCATATGCAAATTAGGATTCAGATATGGTTCGGCCAGGCAGAAGATTCATCTGAACCCTGCTGACAAAGGCTGAATCCGGAACCGAATCCTGGATTTGGTGCATTCCTACTGTTAACACTATTTTTTTAATGCTAAGCAGGCTGACCAAGCATTAGACCACAAAGGGAATCAAAAACTTTGTAAATACTAATAAAAGAAACACTTTTATCATTGAGTACGTTCTGTCAATCACTACAAACAGTGCTAACTATAGGGAAGTTCTGTGTGTGTGTCTCTGTTCCTAGAGAGAATTATCTGTATGCACACAAAATGATCATTAACACAACATTTTCTATTTAAATGAATGCTGTTACACATTAGGGGTCGTTTTACAAACAGCCACAAGTGCAGTCTTGTCATAATGGATGCAATCACTGCATGCATTGAAGCTTTAAATTAGGTACAGTCATAGACTGAGAGAGACATGACTATCCCTTATACCCATAAACTGACTCCCCTAACCTCTACCATTTACCCCCTTACTGCTTTGGCAATGCTAAATATATTTGGTCCTGCCAATAAAGCTCATTTGATTTGTAATCCTGATGATATTCCCATTCTACCTCCCTATGATTTCATTGATGCAAAAAAAAAAAAATAGCAAGGATCAGGTGGCAGATATAAAATACAGGGTTCCCTTGCACCTTATAGCCCTGTGCACTGTGCCTTACATGCAATAGGTAAGGCATTAAGAAATAAAAAGAAATACCCTATATTTTTTAAGGCCTTTGTTTTTTTTTTTAAATTTATCCATCTGTCCCTGTTATGCTATGTCTGAAAATGTTCATTTTTCATGCTTTTCAACAAAATTCCCATGGGTATAATAACTAATTTTGTTATTTTATTTCTGGCATTAACACAAATGCAATGCAAATTGGACATCAGCTACTTGACCTCTTTCAGAAACTGTTACATCTGATTCCATTCTTCACTGGGAAAATATATCATTAGGTAGCGTAAACATTAAAATCTAAAAATGCACATAATCCCTTTTATTAGCAATGTAATTACTTAAAAAGCCATTCTTCAAGGGTTTCTAAGAGTTTGTCTAACCCCTTTACTTGAGAGCCACCATAGAATATATCGTGGAAAAACAAAATACCCAGTGGGCATATTTGTTGCACGCTAAAAAGCCATTGTAGCAAATAAATAAAGAAATATTGAGTAATTTGTCATTGAAATGTGCTTTTCCATGCTGGATATGATTTCAGGCACGGAGATATGCATATGTGCATGGTATCATTCATAATAACATAACACGTAAACACATTATGCACAATTACAGAGATGGAATTTTCATTCCATAGACAGATAAATATGAACCTCAATCATGCAATAAAAACAGGACAGACAGACTAAAGTTATTTCAAGGCCAGTGACTGATCCATTATCTATCAGTATTTCTATAATGTCTCTTGCATACTCACAGATCCTGAAAGACTGAATGAATAAATATGTATATAAAAACAGACTAGGGAGAAATGTATTGATCTACCACAGTTTTAATGAATTAAATGCAGAGGAGAGAATGTTTCTTTCCAGCAAGCTCAGTTTTCAAGCACCTCTCGTTTGATGCGTATCCCTGGTGGGCCTGGTCTATCGCACGTCCATCAGCCCTATTAACAATTGTTCCCGGGGAGAATTCCTGGCCAAAATACAATTATTTCTTCACACACCATTGCATCTTGACTATCATCTCTCTTTCACATAGGAAGCAGAAAGTGCTAAACACAGATAAGTTGCCAAGTGGGCATTTAGTTCTTGTCCTGTCAGGTGAGCAGCATGTGCCGGAGGGTTTCGCTATTCACTTCTTCATTTTTAATTCAATTTGCCATCTTGTAAATAGCAGAGCAATTTTCGAAAACTTTCAGCAAATAGAATATCTCAGCTGTTCCACGCAGGAGAAAGGGCAATTATTCCATTTAGCACAAAAGCAGTCTTGACACATCAGGATATTTGCCTGAGATATGAAAAGATATGACTTTATAGATAATGGAATAAAGAGAGACTTTTAGACTGCCCCTGCAGGGAAATGAAATAAAAACGCTGGCTTTGGCCAAAACTTGTTCCTGAGTTGGTCTCTGGAGAAAAAAAACAATTAGTGACTGCTTTAAGAGGGATATTGAAAATCTTTTGTTCTTGTTTGCGATAAGGAGATGGTGCTATACACTATTCTAACCTGAACTGATTTGTTTTTAATTAATGGAAAACAGAATATTGCTGCAGTAGCGTTGTAACCTTGTTTCAAAGAAGTGATTGTTTTTTGAACAATAATAATCAAACCTTTGGAGCTTTAGCACACAAAATTAGAGTGCTCCACCTGTTACCAATATACCTTTTCAGTTGCCAGGTGCTAAACAGTCTATAAGGACCCCCTGCTCGTGATCAGAATAAGTCATAGAAAGATCCAAGAATACTGAAGCACACTGGTCCAGTTCTTGAAATACAAAAGGGTTTTTTATTGGCTCAAAGTAGACATCAAAGTTTGGCCAAACTTTGATGTCTACTTTGAGCCAATAAAAGCACTTTGGCATTTCAACAACTGGACCACTGTGCTACATACAGTACTCTTGGATCTCCCTTTGGAGCTTTAGTTGAAGCTCTGTTAAAAACAATATGTAAGTCTAAAGACTGTGAGTGTAATGGGTTCAAAGATACAATCTGGGTGGGAGGGCCTTATATTTATCTCCCTTAAAGGACAAGGAAACTCTGAAATTGATACTTTTCACCTGTAAGGGCATAATAAAAATAGAGCTTAGGCACATCCAAATCTTCTCCCATATCCACACGTCCCCAGCAGCTCGCTACGAAACAATGTGCTTTCTGCAGCTTGTCCTTGTCACATCTGCTGAATCCACATTCCAGAGACAAAGACCAAGACTCAGATGCGCAGAAGCAATGGTTTGAATTATAACAGTCATCAACGAACAAGAGCAGGTTACAAATCAAGACATAACATCATGATGCCGACAATGCCATTTAAGGAAACAATATGGCGAACGCAAGCTGATTATGGGGCATTCTTCTCGGAGGTTGAATTAACATAAATTTTTCAGAAAAAAAATTGCGGTTTGCAAGGGGATATTGCTTCCAACTAGAGATGTCGCGAACTGTTCGCCGGCGAACTTGTTCGCGCGAACATCGGGTGTTCGCGCTCGCCGGAAGTTCGCGAACGTCGCGCGACGTTCGCCATTTTGGGTTCGCCATTGTTGGCGCTTTTTTTTGCCCTCTCACCCCAGACCAGCAGGTACATGGCAGCCAATCAGGAAGCTCTCCCCTGGACCACTCCCCTTCCCTATAAAAACCGAAGCCCTGCAGCGTTTTTTCACTCTGCCTGTGTGTGCTGAAGAGATAGTGTAGGGAGAGAGCTGCTGCCTGTTAGTGATTTCAGGGACAGTTGAAAGTTTGCTGGCTAGTAATCGTTTTGATACTGCTCTGTTATTGGAGGGACAGAAGTCTGCAGGGGTTTGAGGGACATTTAAGCTTAGGTAGCTTTGCTGGCTAGTAATCTACCTTCTACTGCAGTGCTCTGTATGTAGCTGCAGTGGGCAGCTGTCCTGCTTCTGATCTCATCTGCTGACTGCTGCAATAACAGTAGTCCTTGTAAGGACTGCTTTTATTTATTTTTTTGTTGTTTTACTACTACTACTACTACTACTATAAGAGCCCAGTGCTATTAGTCTAGCAGTGTTGGGGAGTGGGACTGGTGTGCTAATCTGCTGCTCCTAGTAGTTCAGCAGCACCAACTTTAATTTTTTTTTTTTAATATTCATTTTTTTTTTATTTTACTTTTTTTTATTTTACTACCGCTGTAGTAGTGTATAAGTTGACCTTTTAGGCATTATTTGCCCTGTAGGCATTATTTGCACACTGTTTTCTTCAACCCGCCATCTAGCTGTGTGACCTTGTTCACATTCTGTCTAAATATCCATAATATTACCGTCTCCAGAAAAAACACCGGAGTGACTTTTTTCAAGCAGCCATAATATATTTTACGTAATCCGTATCCACCGCTGTAGTAGTGTATACGTTGACCTTGTAGGCATTATTTGCACACTGTTTTCTTCAACCCGCCATCTAGCTGTGTGACCTTGTTCACATTCTGTCTAAATATCCATAATATTACCGTCTCCAGAAAAAACACCGGAGTGACTTTTTTCAAGCAGCCATAATATATTTTACGTAATCCGTATCCACCGCTGTAGTAGTGTATACGTTGACCTTGTAGGCATTATTTGCACACTGTTTTCTTCAACCCGCCATCTAGCTGTGTGACCTTGTTCACATTCTGTCTAAATATCCATAATATTACCGTCTCCAGAAAAAACACCGGAGTGACTTTTTTCAAGCAGCCATAATATATTTTACGTAATCCGTATCCACCGCTGTAGTAGTGTATACGTTGACCTTGTAGGCATTGTTTGCCCAGTTTTTTTGGCCGCAGCCACTGAAGCACAGAGGCCAGAAAAAATATGCCATATAAATGCTGAAAATAGTAATTTTTTGCCATACGTTGACTCAACGTATATGGCAAAAAATGACTATTTTCAGCATTTATATGGCATATTTTTTCTGGCAACTGTGCTTCAGTGGCTGCGACCAAAAAAATGCATATTTTCTGCATTTATATGGCATAATTTTTCTGGCCTCTGTGCTTCAGTGGCTGCAACCAAAAAAATTTATATTTTCAGCATTTATATGGCATAATTTTTCTGGCAACTGTGCTTCAGTGGCTGCGACCAAAAAAATGCATATTTTCTGCATTTATATGGCATAATTTTTCTGGCCTCTGTGCTTCAGTGGCTGCAACCAAAAAAATTTATATTTTCAGCATTTATATGGCATAATTTATCTGGCAACTGTGCTTCAGTGGCTGCGTCCAAAAAAACTGGGCAAACAATGTCTACAAGGTCAACGTATGGCGAAAATTACTATTTTCAGCATTTATATGGCATATTTTTTCTGGCAACTGTGCTTCAGTGGCTGCGTCCAAAAAAACTGGGCAAACAATGCCTACAAGGTCAACGTATGGCAGTTGTTTAAAGAGAACAGTAGATTACTAGCCAGCAAAGCTACCTAAGCTAAAATGTCCCTCAAATCCCTGCAGACTTCTGTCCCTCCAATACAGAGCAGTATCAAGCAGATTACTAGCCAGCAAGCTTACTATCATCTGTC
Source organism: Xenopus laevis (assembly GCF_017654675.1). NCBI lineage: Eukaryota > Metazoa > Chordata > Amphibia > Anura > Pipidae > Xenopus > Xenopus laevis. The sequence goes on along the minus strand of NC_054371.1, from coordinate 65,127,186 downwards.
CCTGAAATCACTAACAGCTCTCCCCCTACACTATCTCTTCCAAGCACACACAGGCAGATTTTTCAGATACATTTTTGCCCTTGATCCCCCTCTGGCATGCCACTGTCCAGGTCGTTGCACCCTTTAAACAACTTTAAAATCATTTTTCTGGCCAGAAATGTCTTTTCTAGATGTTAAAGTTCGCCTTCCCATTGAAGTCTATGGGGTTCGCGAACCGTTCGCGAACCGCTCGCATTTTTGCGCAAGTTCGCGAATATGTTCGCGAACTTTTTTTCCGACGTTCGCTACATCCCTACTTCCAACAACTCCATTTTTCCTTCTGCTACATTCTGAAGCTACTTGAACATTGGGACAGTGCAATCCCCCTGGTTGGATTTGAATTTGAGGAAGAAATGTGATAAAAGTGAATTTCATTGTTTTCTTTTATAGTTCTAGGAAACTATGATTTTTAGGTATTTTTTTCACTGCAAGCAATGTTTCTGTGTCCCTCTTGGTTGTAAATAGAAACATTTGTTCAATAGATGTGAGGTATTTAAAGCATGGCACAGTAAGAAGCATGAATTGAATATCCATCGTCCTTAGTCAGTGCAATATCCTGCACAAGACAGATGGCTGTGATAAAATGATGTTACAATGTGAATTCATGGAAAATAAACATGTACACCTATTAAACCTTCACTGGCCATATAAATGTTCTAAGTGCTGCCACCTGCATGACCCCTTTAAATGGTCCCCCTCCTTACTGCTGTCAAAAGTGTTAATTCATTCTGTTCTTGCTCCATTACCTCATAGGCTAAAGTCAGGGTGAGCTAATGCAGCCGCCACCGCGGTCAGTCACATGCGCATGTCGCATACAGATTATTTTTCAAGAATTGAAGTACACTTGTCTCCTTAATATCTCATCCTGAAATCTCTCTGATTGGTTCCCCAGCATTATAGAGCAAATCCATCCAATTCAAAAGGCTCAGCAAAATAAATAGTTATGTTTAAAGCCAAGTCACATCCCTACAAAAGGGCATTTGGTGGTATTTAAAATGTATATGCAGAGGTTACCATCATCTCATTAGGCATAAAAGCTCATCTTTTGCCCCCATCAAAGGGAAATTATACCATATCAGCAGACCTTAGGTTCACTTCATTTTTTTATATCTATGTTAATTAAAGCACAGTATTATAGGTTTATTTATTCAAAGGGGAGGGGGCTGCCATATTGTCCTTGATAACAGAGTATATACAGTAGTTATTTGGCAGTGAAACAGTGAACTACAGTGGTTTATACTCAGCATGGCCAAAAGTACCCAGACACCTTTTTTTTTTTTGCTGGTACTTTTCTGGGAAAGCTTTGTAATAAATGTAGAACATTGTGCCTAAGAGCTCTTATGTTCAGCGCACAAAAGTATTATTATTAGTAGCAGTAATAGTAGTACTAGTAGTTCATTATTGCACCAACACATTTCCACAGCCCTGGATAGATAATACATCAATCACATCAGTCCCTGTCCCAATGGAGCTAACATGGGATGGTAAGCAGTACCGGATACCAAAATAAATACACCACATACCACTTTATTGGAGAAAAAGGCTGTAGCCTGATTTATTAACTTATCAGTAAATCTTTAAATCTTAACATATATATAATCCCAGAAACATTTACGTCTTAACCAGCTGTGTCCAGGACCTGCAAAGTCCTTCAGAGAGTGATACGTGCAGCAGAACGCTACTGCAGGTCAGCTCTTCCATCTCTGCTGAACATTTAAACCAAGAGATGCAGGACCAAAGCCCTCAGGATTCTCAAGGACTCATCACATCCCAGTAATGGACTGTTTTACCTCCTCAAATCAGGGAAAAGGTTTTGCAGTTTCCTGGCCAAAACTGAGAGACTTTAAAGGAGTTTCTATTCTCAGGCTTTAGACTGCTGAACCAGGACATGCCACCTTACCCATAATTTCCCATATCCCTTCCCCTCCCCCTTCTTTTTCTCACTTACACTTATTTGATCTACGTGACACTCTACATCACCACAATCCAGTATTGCACTACTGTTTTTTTATATTGTCATATTGCACTGGGGGGTTTTTTTTATACGTTGTATACAATCTTCACTCACTGTCACATGTAAATAATATGGTTTATGTCACCTTACCCATATCTCCTACCCCTCTCCCTTTTTTCATTTGCCCCTACTTGATGTATGTGACACATAACGTCACCACAATACAATACGGCACTCTTTTTCCAAAGTCGTCCGAAGTTTCCTCGTGAGGCAACTTCAGGCGACTTCGGAAAATGAAGCTCTGCGAGTGCTCTGGTGATTTTTCATTATAGCCGGCGAAAAGGTAGGGGAAGGCAGTTCAGGGAGATTGTCGCCCCAAAGAAGAGGCGATTTGTCGCCGGGACAACTAATCTCCCCGAATCTGCCCATGTGCCCTTACCCTTAAGCTGTGAGTCTAACTTCTCCCAATTGTTTCAAAAGTATCTTATCTGAACTGTGTGGCTGATCTGGGCTCTCTGCCAAAAGCCAATTAAGTTAGAAACATTGTTTCTTTTTTTAGCTGTTCAATGCAGAGAAAATCTGGACTTTCCAGTACAAACTTGGGTCTGCGGGTTGAGCTGTCAAAAGAGCTGAGCTGTTACAAATCAAGACATAACATCATGATGCCGACAATGCCATTTAAGGAAACAATATGGCGAACGCAAGCTGATTATGGAGCATTCTTCTCGGAGGTTGAATTAACATAAATTTATCAGAAAAAAAATAGCGGTTTGCAAGGGGATATTGCTTCCAACAACTCCATTTTTCCTTCTGCTACATTCTGAAGCTACTTGAACATTGGACAGAGCAAGCTCCCTGGTTGGATTTGAATTTGAGGAAGAAATGTGATAAAAGTGAATTTCATTGTTTTCTTTTATAGTTCTAGGAAACTATGATTTTTATGTATTTTTTTCACTGCAAGCAAGCAATGTTTCTGTGTCGTTCGGACTTCGGAAAATGAAGCGCCGCGAGTGCCATCCCGCTGGTGGTTTTTCGTTATAGCCGGCGAGAAGGTAGGGGAAGGCAGTTCAGGGAGATTGTCGCCCCAAAGAACAGGCGATTTGTCGCCGGGACAACTAATCTCCCCGAATCTGCCCATGTGCCCTTACCCTCAAGCTGTGAGTCTAACTTCTCCCAATTGTTTCAAAAGTATCTTATCTGAACTGTTTTGCTGATCTGGGCTCTCTGCCAAAAGCCAATTAAACTTGGGTCTGCGGGTTGAGTTGTCAAAAGAGGGACTGTCCCTCCAAAAATGGGACAGTTGGGTGGTATGGCATGATTATTTGGTGTACTGTACTGCACTGCTGTTTTCATATTTTATATTTTTATACAATCTTCACTCACTGTCACTTATGTAAGTAAAATGGCTTATCTTGTACTACATATGCTCTGCTGCTATACTTAATTTAAAAAAACTGTATATAATTTTTTTATGGTAATCCTTTTGTACTTACAGTAGTTGTAGTATTTAACTAATGTGTTTTAATTTTGCACAGTCTAAAATAGTGGATCAGGATGCATTTCACTGCATGTTGTACTTGTATAACTATGCATGTGACAAATAAATAATCTTATCTATCTTATCAACATTCAAAGCTTCCGCCCTGCCACCAGCCAGAAGCAATTGACAAATTATACATAAATCATTTTCAAAACAGAAACTTCCTCAAGCTAGGACAAACAATTTTTCTAAAATACATCTTAAATAGTTTTGTCTTAGGGAAGGAAGGGCGGGTTGTTACCTCTCAGCTGCAGCTGTCATGAAGCTCGCCATGCTCCAGTTCTTCACGGGCGTCTCAGGACCTGATTCCCTAATGGTAAGGATACCCCCCCCATGGATCTGCTTATATAGAGGGTCATTGTTACCACCTGACTCAAGTTCTATCTTTTAACCAATCATAGCCTTAAGGTGGCCATAGATAGATACACCGATAATATCATACAAAACGATATTTGTAGCGTGTATGGTGCGAGACAAGCCAACCGATATCGGCAGAAGACTTGGATATCAGTCGGCTTGTCGGTTGGGCCAGACAGAAAATTTTGATTGGGTGCTTTGGAAGGCACCCGAACCTTGGCCATTGTTAGTGTTGAATCATCAGATACAGGTAGAAGTCTATTGTTTCTACCTGTATATCTGATCATTCAGCTCTACTAGTGTGTATTGAAACAAGCAATCTTTCTTAGAAAGATCTTTTCGTAAGTGTAACGTCTATGGCCACCTTTTCTGTATGGGTACCTTTATCACGTTACTTGCCTACTGGCAATCAGGTGCATCTGTGATCCCCTAAGCTAAATGTCAAACCTAACACTTGTGCAGTTAACCCTTAACTGCCACCCTCCCATGAATGGCTGTGAGCCTGTTTGGCTCTTTGCTGTCAATCTAATGTTGATCTCTATCACATTCTCACACAATAGGGTACATTTTCAGGAACCAAATAGCCTGTCCATAGGTTTTTGGAGTGTAGGAGGAAACACAAACACAGGGATAACACACAAAACTCAGTGGGTTGGGCCAACACACACCCAACCCCTACTCATGCACCATTAGCAACCCAAGCACTCCCACCATTACACCTCAATTTACACTCTCTTCCCTCCCACTTTTACCCCAAATAGAGCTGCTTAGGGGATTGGGAGGTCTTGAGATTTTGAAAGCTCATTGAATCTCGTACCTAGTAACCCATGCAGAAGTGGCAAATTATCCCACATGTGTACATTTGGGTTGAGGTCATTTTTCTCTGCAGTAATTTCTTCAACTCAGCAAGCCAATTCTGTATGAATCTTACTTTGTACATGGGGAATTATTAATTTAAAACAAGAAAGAGTGTTCGCCAAACCATTGCCACAATGTAGGAAGCACAACAATGTCAAGAATGGCATTGGTATATTGGTGTGTAGGCAGCCATCTCAGGACATTTTGCCTGCTCATGTGCTTTCAGAAAGCTTCACAATGGAACTGCTTTCAGAAGGGCTATTGTTTCTTCTACTCAATGTAACTGAAGGAGTTTCAGTTGGACTTGGATTTTTACTATTTTTATCTACCAGGGTGCTGTTATCTTGTGACTTTCCCATCATTCTGTTGATGGGCTGCTGGTGGGGAAAAAGAGGGGGTGATATGACTCCAACTTGCAGTGCAGCAGAAGAGTGACAGAATAAGGTTTGCTTTAGCTGAAGCATGAACCCTAGCCCAAACCGTGAAAATATCTGCCAACCATTATATTTCCACCATCAAACTTGCCAGTTGTTAGCATTCTACATGTATCTTCCAAACCCAGACTCACTGAAAAATATTGTCTTGTCCTGATGTGTGTATATACATACATCTATATATATATATATATATGCACACTATCATTTAGTTAAAGTTAGGGGGGAAAAAACATAATTTCCCTTCACATCTTTCAATCCCCTGTGAAGTTCTGAGGCTGTTATAAAAGTTGCAGCATGATTCATGCAATAAAGGCAAATAGAGTTAATTTTAAACAATTGGGTTAACTGCCTAATAAACACAGGCAATATGTCCTTATTTCACAGAACATGTTTTTGTGTCATTAACACATTTTGATATATTTTGTTCTGAAAGCCAGCACAGCAACATTAAACCAAAATCGCAAAATGTTGGTTTTCATTTACAAGCTATCTGGTATGGATTACAGAAGGTGCAACCCTGAATATTACAATAACTCTGGGACCCCATCTTGAGAAAAATAGGCCATTCCATCACCAGCAGCCTCTCAGGTCTAGGCAGGATTTCTGGGAGTTGTAGTTTATCAGTAGCTAAAAGGCTGTTGGTTGGGCAACTCTTGTGTAGATATTACTCATTGAAATCAATCGCTATTCTGTGTGATAATGTGTACTTTCCACTTTTATGAAGGAAGAAGGTTTATCATTTCCATAAAATGATAAACCATGGGAATCAAATACACAACCCTCAACACACTCAATCGAGTGGAATTAGAAAATTACACACATTTTGCATAACCAGCAACATATACAGGAAAATTTGGAAACCCTGGCTTATCTTCTTAAACTCCCTCCCTCCCTATTGTATTACAAAACTCTGCAACTTGCTGTCATACCTTGTACAACTATCATATTATGGTTCTTTTTTGATTTGTATCAGCATCCCCTCCCCCCCCTCATTTCTTGCCTTCTGTATCCCTCCGATATGTTATAAGTAAATAAAATAAAGAATATACAAAAACAAATGGGAATCTGGCCCTTTGTACCTTTTATTAAATGATCTTGTTAAGACCATGGACATAGCCCTAAGGGGTGTATTCTTTGTCAGTATTTTTCATCCGACACAGAAGTGCCTGACTCTGTGATTGCCACTTCCTATTCAAAAAAAAAGCAATAGTCAAATCTGCTGGAAAACACTGGCAGAGAATGCACCCTGTGTACAGAAGCTGAAAATCCTGTCGTTTCTTTCCACCAAAAAGACCTGCCCTTTCCCAGTATGGTGCCTTAAATTATCTGACATACGAAAGAGAATTTCCAACTAGACACAGACTCAGCCTGGGCTGGAGGGACACGGAAAAGAATCTGGTGGGCCCTGGATCTCATTGGCCCTCCCAAACCAAAACCAAACCCTGCCACCTTTCTCCCCAATCACAGCAATGGAGGAAGAAGTTACGCGAAAGAAACATGTCACACAGGGGGTGAGGGACAAAAAAAGTTGCTGCGCCAATTTTTGTGGCCATACCCCCTAATTACTATGTTCATTTTACAAAATTCAGCAGGTTATGAAAGTTTGAACATATTTTTGTAGTTTTTTTCAGTTCTTACAGTTTTACTAATGAAGGTGAATTTCCCTTTAAGCTGTGAGTCTAACTTTTCCCAAGAGACCCGTTATCTTATATTGTTACAATTACTTATTTGCTTATCTCAAAATTTTTACAAAACTGCTGCTGTGGCTGGGGCTCTCTGCCAAAAGCCAATTAAGTTAAAAACTTTGTTTCTTTTTCTGGCTGTTCAGTGCAGAGAAAAATGGGACTTTCCAGTACAAACGAGGGACTGCGGGTTGAGCTGTCAAAAGAGGGACTGACCCTGTAAAAACGGGACAGTTGGGAGGTATTGCGGCCAGGGGACACATTGCACTGGGTAGTTGTCTGCATGGACATTGGGAGGGGGGCCCTTAAGGTCACAGCCCGGCAGGCCCCGGACACCCCAGTATGTAGACATACATTTGCTCAGCTGCTGATTATATCAGTCAGTGTATGCATTCAGTAGCTGTTATGGACTCCATGATCAACATTAAGGAATAGTGTGGCCCTCCATGTAACTGACCAGATATGCCACAGATTGGATCATAATAAATTAAAGAGTGATATTATTCAAATATCACAGTGAAGAGGTTGCCTACCATGTGACAAAGTTGCCCAAATGCAGAGCTGCTGGATAAACCTTGTTGCAACAGTTGTATATTGCCTGGCACCTCCATATGGCTTCCTTTTGCATTTACATACCCATTAAACAGATTAGTTTTTTTGGCATTCACCCAAACGCTATGAGTATACTGGGACATAACTAATTCTGCCCAAACCATTGCTAAATTCTAACAGGACCAAGTGCTGTGGGAAGGCACATATGGAGGGGGGTTTGTTTATTGCATCTCTCCATTTCAGCAGATTGTAGTTCCTTTATTCATCCTTTTGTGCTTTAAATGTTTTATTAATCTCACAGCACACTGAAATGTGCATTCTGCTTTATATTTTTTCAGATAAGTGTTCTTGTCATTTCATTAAAGTCAGATCTTAATGGAAACATGGTTTTTTAAATTATGTATGAAAGGGAATGATTCTAACCTTAGTGTACTCAGTAATTACTGCACTTTCTATATTTGTCTGTATATGTCCCACAAAGGTTAGCTTCTGCTTGATTTTCTGTTTACTGATTTCGCCTACTGGCTTTCCATACCCCACACAAAACATTTCCATTTCTGCTGTATGCTTTGTCACATGCATACATTATATGTTATGGTAAGTAGGCAACAGCATATTCCTTAACTTGTACATAGGAATGTGTTTTAATTGTACTCCAGGCATACAACAAGCATTGCAGCTGTAGCTTCAAATTAGGTATAAAGGATATTTTAAGTAAATACAAATTCACTAAAGGGCGAAGTGACTAACACTGGTCGAAAATTCGCCAGCGTGACATCATTTTGGTACTTCGCCGATTTACTAACGGGCGCAGGCGTAACTTTGCTAGCGAAGGAGACTGACGCTGGCGCTTATTCGCACTCAATCGGCAGGCAAAGTTGTGCTCTGGCGAAGGGACTTAACTGCGCAAATTCACTAAGATGCGGATTTTACTGAACGTTACCTCTTGTGCCAGACTTGCCTTCGCCACCTCAGACCAGACGAAGTGCAATAGAGTAGATAGGACTTCCTTAAAATTTAAATTTTTCTAAGTCCTAAAAAACGCTGGCATTTTTGGGGGTAACCGGCTTCCCCCCTACATTTCCTAAAATATGGCACATAAACTATACACTGGGCTCATGTGTAGGGCAATATAACAACTCTATTTTCTTTTATTAAAAAGTTCCCTGGGCTTGTGTAGTGTAATGTATTTGCTGCAACATATACCTCCATTCAACTTTAACTTCCCGCAGTATGCAAATTAGCCAACACTATCGCAACTTCGCTCTGCTTGCCGAATTAACGCTAGCACAAATTCGCCAGCGTTTGGCGCCCTGGATGCAAATTCGCATGTTAGTGAATTAGTGTAGCGCCTGGCGAAAATTCGCAAAGCTGAAAATAAAATCAATGTTATAAAGAGTTAACAAATTGTTATATTCACACTGTTTTATGGAAAAAGGGTTGAATTAATGGGAACAATTTCCATTCTCTTGGGATCTGTCTTCTATAAATGTTGGTTTCACCAACCTAACAAAGCAACTGCATTAAATTAGTGGATACAGATATGTTTCCATTCAGCTATGATTTTTTAATCCCTCGGGAATTTAATAGAGTTATGGCAAGGTATGAGAGTCTGACGTTGCTTAAAGCCTGACGTTGCTTTCCTGATCCTCCTGAGGGTAAGTATTAAGAACAAGATATACTAAACTTGGGTACACCATAAAGTCTCTAGTGCTGTCATATTCAGTAAAATAACTGTGCAGGGTCTTATAAAAATGTCTACGTCAAAATGAATATAAATATAAATACACACAGTTCAGGGACTCGCAGTCACGTCTAAGAAGCAGTAGAAGTCTGGGTGCAGTACTCAAGTTACATTGAAGTAACAGGAAACAAAAGGTAGGCCACCTCCACGAATAAAATCTCACCTTGGTTCACCTAAAGGTGGCCATAGACATAGAGATCTCTCCCCGATATGCCCATATTGAAGTGGGCAATATCGGGCTAATCCGATCGTGGGCCCTAGGGCCCAAAGATCGGATCATAATGCATCCGATACAGGTGGTCAGATCGCGGGACCGCATAAACGCACAGATGCGTCTGCGACCCGACAGGATTTTCTAACCTGCCCGAATGAGATCTGGCAATATCAGATATCAATTCTCTCTCTGTCAGTCAGGCCCCACAGCCTACTTCAAGTCAGCTTCACTGCTTCATTTTCCCAAAGAACTCAGCCTTTCTCCAGTCACAGGGCCCTTGGCACTCACTCAAGCTCAGGCACTATGTCTCTCTTTGTCAGACACTTTCTGTCTCCGGCTCCATGGGCCCCTTGGTCCTCTCTCAGGGTACCTATCACACTCTAGGGACAACCAGGACAATGTTTCTCCTCCAAACACACAGGAGCAGTGTCGGACTGGGACATCAGGGGCCCACCCAAAAAACTTAAGACTAGGGGCCCACCAAAAAAATTTAGACCAGGGTCCCAGTCTCAGTACTATTATAATTCCTCTCTATTCTCCTAGTCTCTTTTCTTTACATACTAATGTCTATTATTCCATCTATTTAACCTCTTTGTTCACATAGAAATATGTACCTGCTAGGGTTGTTCACTTCAATAACTCACACTTGATGCACCCAGTATAGTCTTATAGTCTTATATGTAGCACCATGCGTTCTGGAGGAACGTTATTTCATTTCTACTATGTACTGTATTACTGTATATGGCTGAAATGACAATAAAATCCACTTAACTTGACTTGATATACACTGTATGAATCAATATTGGTGGTAAAACAGTCCTATTGGGTTTATTTAATTTGTCAGTATGGTATGGAGAAGCAAATTACTGACATATCAAGCATTCTGGATAATAGTTCCTTTACCTGTATATCAACCTACTGGGAAACTCTCTCCTCATAACATAATATCTGTATTCCACTGCCATGCACCCCTTTTGCATGCATGACCAAAATGCCAAGATCAGTTTACCGTGAACTACAAATCCAAGTGCCAGTGTTAAAACCTAAATGGTTCTTCAGTGTGATCTCCTCCAAGTACTATAGGGAAAATGCTGGTATTCCAAACCATGCTTTCTTTATGTTTTTGCAGCTTACATATCAGAGAAAATAAAATTCTTTGTATGCAGATTCCCCCAGAGCCCCTCTGACTTGAATGGATTCAAGCTATCATTGGTCACTAGTACCCTGGCCTTGAGGCAGAACCACCCTTTTGGCTGTGAGAGCAGTTCTATGTTTTTCTGTGCTGTGGAGTGATATCTCTATGCTCTCCCACCTATAACTCCCTTTTATTCATGTATATAAAGTATGTATGTTCTCATGTCATATGTTCCCAAGTCTATAAAAACTCTATGTTCCTTTGTTCAGTGTTCTGACTCTGTGTGAGTTCAGAATCCACATAATTTATTGGATTATCTTTTACCTTAAATGGTCTCTGATAAATGAATTTCCACAACACATATTAGGGGATATTGTTGAAGTGGGATTACCTGATGCATCAGGCACAAACAGTAATTTTCACATTGAAATGAAACATCTGCTGTGTATACAGAGAGTGCCAGACAAATTAATAACAAAATTAAGTAAGTACATCTCCTATTTAATGCATATAATTATCTATGCACACAATGCCCTTTTATTCTACTGTCTTTGTAAGGCAAAATAAATGAAAGGAAAATTCTTTTTAATGCCCTACTAGGATATTTTTCCAAAAAAAAGTGCTTTCTTAAACACTCGTGATTTTAAGTGGACTGCAGTACCAGCCTTGCAATGTGCTCGATCAACATATTTTGAGTATTCCTCTAATAGTCGATAATATGAAGTCTTTTTGGCAGAACTATTAAGGCACTACGGGAAACTGATACAAAGTTGGAGGAAAAGGGAATGACATCATGATTTAAAATTTTTTATAGTTTTGCCTGATATATTCCTAACATATATCATTAAAGTATCCGAGAGCAGAGTAGAGTTACTACCTAACAAAAGTGACAAGTGACATGCTGCATTTTTGCCTCAAACATTGTGCAGTTACTGTAAATTTCAATTACCACAAGTCTGAATGTGACTCGGTATAGAAATGAACATTCTCTGTGCCGGAAAAGCCTCCAGCACAGAGAAGCTGAAATGGGGCAACCTGAAGAAAAAAGGGGAAAAAATCCATTGATCACACTTCCTTCTAACATGAATTTTCTTGGTTCAGATTCCTTGTGTAATAGCTCTACAGCACCATATTTCATCTTGCAATTTACAGAGAGCCGATTGGAACTTCACTCAACCAGAAATCCCCTTGAAAAAAAAATTGCATTGAATTGTACTGCGATGTTTAGAAATTCCATTCATGCTTAATAATTTATTTTTGACATATTTAGTTGATTGAAAACATCTTAAAGATATTTTAATGCAGACTTAGTATAGATTTTCTTGGCCAGGAATAGGTCAGCTGCTTGCCAGGATAATGCCTTTTTTTTCTAAGATGCATATATATTGCATTATCCATGCTTTATATCTCTGGTGATCTGAGAAAAGAATGACTATATACTGTAGCATATGGCTCTTTGTCACTAGTTATGTATATTGGCTACATACTGATAACTTTATCATTTACAGCAATATTTATTATTATTTCTGTAATATTATATAATTCAGATAATAGGCAATCATATTCAGGGGGCAGATTAAAGTGACAATTGATTTGCTGATTCTATCTTCGTTTAGTATTATTATTCTTTTGTTCAGTGTCAAAGTCTATATTCAGCATAAAAGTATCCAAGGCTACTGTATATCTCTTCCATTATCATTTTTACCATATATAGTTCTTGACCTTTCAGTTTCTGTTCATTCTTTTCTTTGTTTTTCAGCCATCCACATGTGTGGATAAATTCCAAGGTATCTTGCCCATAAGTCAATCAAATCATATAATATTCAGACTGTATGAGACCAGGTTATGGTGGTTCTTCTAAGAAATCAAATTTATCACATGCTTTCTAGCTCTTTGTGTGCTGCCTTTGTTTGATTCATGCCAATACACTGCAGGGGATACTCAAGAAGAATCCTGGAAAGCTGAAATTCTGCACAGGGGCATATAATCTACACCTATACAGTAGTAGCACAAACCGATGGATATTCAGTGTATGGTGTAAATATTTATTTGTATCATTGCATCTGAGGTGCCATTTTGACATATGTTAATATTTTATAAGCCTTTGGAAAGTTGTCATCAGAATTGCATATCGAGTCTAGCTGAATGCGTTATACCCACAAAATTTACATAATACAAATACCACACTCAAAGGACTAAACTAAATAATGTTTATATTAATACTGCATGCCAGTCATTAAGCTCCTTAGACATTTTTCAAAAGTGAACAGGTAACCAGATGTATGAGAAATTACTATTAGTTCCAAGCACTGGTATGTGTCCATTTTTGATGATACCTATGCAGGTAAATCCAGAGAGAGAGAGAGAACCAGAGTCGCACTGGGAGGTGCAGGGTCCTCTGGGGCTTCCAATTCAGGGGAGTTATTTAACACATTAAGACAGTGCCTGAAATTAGGGTCAGGTTTCATGTCACACTATGTAACCTGACTGAAGCCAGACCCCTGAACTATTTAAAACCCACCCTAATTCATTTTATTATCTCTACAAGTTATCTCTATCTACAGTATCTGTAGGGCCTTTTGGCTAGGTACCCCTTCTTATGAGAAAGGAGAAACACTTGGTCCTCTGGCTGGCTAAGATGTTGTCCCACTGGGCCTATTGGCTAGGTACCGTTCTAAAGATCTTACATGAAGACAGAAACACACTTGGTCCTCTGGTCTAGGCCAGGAAACGAACGCTTGATGATAGCAGAGGCGCTGTGCTCCAGAGAGGGGTGCTTGATTCACTTTTTTGGGTCTTGCACAATGCACATGCACTTCTTGCTTAAATCTTGCTTCCATTTCCTAACCCCAGCCACTCGGCAGGGGGGAAGCCATTTTTCCAGCACCTTTTTTGTGTTTGGTTTGAGCACCCTAAATGGGTGTCATAGTCATGACTTACACCCTGGTGGAAGCTTCGGCAGAACCCAGGATAGACGGGACTCTCCCTAGCTTTGTTGAAGGGGAGTCCAAACGGCCATAAACACCTTTGGGGGGGCTCACCCGAACTTCGGTGAAGGTGGACCCACTCATGCTGTTCCTTTAGGGACACTTGGGCATCTGAGCCCATGCCTTCGGGTAGGACTCGGAAAGGATTATTCAATATCATCTGGAAATTCCTAATTTATTGCCCATGAATACTTTTCAATGATCCAACAGTATATATGTTGCATACCTCCCAATTGTCTCATTTTTATTCAACCAGCAGTCCTTGATTGTTACTAAAATGTCCCAACTTTCTCTTTAATCTCCTGCACTGAACAGCCAGAAAAAGTTTCGGAAACTCAATTAAATAGGAGCCCAGAATATGTGGCAGCTGATACATTTGTAATAACAATTTAAGATTAGCAAAGATACAATTGTAACTATTTATGTCTCTTGGTGAAACTGTGACTTGCACCTTCATTAGCAAAACTGTAATAACACATAAAACCTGAACGTAAAACCTCCAAAAATGTGTCCATAACCTGACAAATTTTGTAAAATGTATGTGGTATTTAGGGGGTGCGACCATATAATGGGCATGAATTTGCTCCGCACAGCAAATCTTTTTGTTTTCCAAATGTTGGGAGTTATTATGCTTTGCTTTTCCAACTTTCATTTGGATTTGCCTGACAAGGGGCCATGGTGCTCTGAAAGCTTTCAATGTATTTTTTTACTGTTAGCCAATACTAAAGAATCTGAAAGCCAAAGATTGAACATAGAACAATGGCCATGGCTAAATTCAGACTTTTCTCTCTCTTTCTCCCGTTCTTGTTTATTTTATTACTTTCTTACTTTCTCTGCCTCACGCCTTTTCATATACCAAGGGAGTTTATATTAAATGTGAAAAATATACAATTCTATATAAAACTGAAGCTGCAAATTGGATTGACGGAAGACGTTTCTGGCACAAAAGAGATTACATTTCATTACAATTTTCCATTTTATGAAATGTTTTCTACGCAGAGGAGATATTTGAATGTGTATATTTGCTTTAGCTTGAATTTCAGGCCTGCGTGTTACACTGCATGGACTGGCCCCTATGGGGAAGATTATCTAATTACTTAATGGTACAATAATCCCAGATTCCATTGTTTCTATTTTAGCTATATGCAGCTTCCCCCGGAGCTTGTGCCTACTTATATTAAGTGATCAAAGGAAAAAATGTATGGACAGATGTTCTATTTATTAGAATTTCTGAGTCTGTCATTAACTTAATAAAAGCTATTTCATGTCTATTACCCGGTATAAAAGGATCATGGATCTGTGAAATTCACCTCATTAAAAATATAAAATAATATACATTTCCAGAGAGTTCAAACGAGTGGAAAACATTTACAGATTAGATGATGTACAAACTCTGTTTCATATAGAATTTTAATTACGTATACACGTGTACAAATTAATGGAAACACCCAAAACTGAATTGTTTAATCCTTGTTGCAACATCAAAATAACTCTGACATCTAATAGATCAGTTTTAAAGGGGTGGTTCACCTTTAAGTTAACTTTTAGTATGTTATAAATTGCCCAGTTCTAAGAAACCTTTTTTGGTCTTCATGATTTATTTTTTATAGTTTTTATTATTTTTTTGCCTTCTTTTTCTGACCAGCTTTCAAATGGGTGGTCACTGACCCCATCTAAAAAACAAAAGCTCTGTAAGACTACAAATGTATTGTTATTGCTAATTTTTATTACTCATATTTCAGTTCAGGCCCTCTACTATTTATATTTTAGTATCTTATTCAAATCAGTGACTGGTTGCTAGGGTAATTTGGAGTCTAGCAACCAGATTGCTTAAATTGCAAACTGCTGAAGAAAAGGTTAAATAACTCAAAAACCAAAAATAAAAAAAATTGAAAACCAAAGTTAATTTAAAGGCGAACTAAAGTCTAAAATAGATTATTGCTAGAAATGCTGTATTTTGTATACTTAACATAAATATGAACTTTATGTTTACTGCACCAGAAGCCTAATAAAACAAATGATTTATGCTTTCAAAGTTGGCCGCAGGGGGCTGTCATCTTGTAACTTTGTTAAACATCTTTGCAAGACCAAGACTACGTACATGCTCAGTGTGATCTGGGCTTCATTTGGGAGGTTAAGTTTAGGGATCATCATAAATTATCAAGACAACACAAGTCAATTAATATCTGCCATAGAAGCAGATACACCAAGACTGATTAATAATTAGAATATGCAGACTGCACTGGGTCTGTGGATACAAATCTTTACTCAGTCAAAGTCTGCTTTATAGGGAAACAAACAAAGCTGCTTGAGGTCAGGGAAGTAAGGTGGGTTTCCCCTCTGCAGAGCAGTTAGGGACCATCTGAGCAGTCAGAGCAAGTAAACCGAAGGGGGGAATTTCACTGCATACAGTCAGGTTTCTTATAAAAACAGTAGACATTTTTTTAATTAAAGTATATTGGAGATAGATTTCTTTTTCATTAAAGAAAGTAAAGATGGGCAATACCAAAAAACCATGTCACATATCTGAATTCCAAAAATAGCTGTTGAAATAACTAATATTAAAATATATAACGTTGGTGTATTTCAAGCAGAGGTTACCAAACTGAGTGACAGTCGCCTTGGGGGGAAACAGAGTGGCTGGATATCCAGACTGAATGCCAGTTAGGGTGAAATTTCATTTAGCATCTCCCACAACCAACAAAGTCATTAAACTAATTCCCTTTTGGGAACAAAATATGGATAATGAATGCAACCCCAGTATCCCTCAGTGAACAATAATTTTTTGTAGCTGTTTAACACTGGATATTGATATTTTCTGCTTGATTACATTTCGGTTTATTCCTTGCCTAGATCAAGGTTAGTTACACACTGACACAAAAAGCCATTGGGCGTGTACTATGTAGAAATGATCAGTTGTGTTCTAAGACTAACAAGAAGCTGTGTATAAATGATGGAATGATAGTTCATATGTAATTCTTTTATATTCCACTACCAGTGTATATAATTGTCTCTTCCACTGCACCACAACATCATGAAACTTCCCCATGTAATCTATTCCTACCATGGCTAGGCTAGTAAGAAATAACAGGGCCAGAGCATGACAAAATTACTTATTTCTCTGCTTAAGCCTGCCTGGTTTTTTTTTTTGTGGTTCTGTTTTTTCCAATCATCCAGCTAAATTAGTATTGTCTTATCTGATGTTTTCCAGAGTAAGCAAAACAGATGATTATAATCACTGTACAGCAGGGGAAAAAAGATGGGTATGGGCAATTCTTATCTGTTTTTCATCAAGTTAGTTGTATCCTCATCTATATAATTATAGTGCAAATGAAGAATTTCATCTGGGGGTTTCAGCTTTTGAGCAAGACAGATATAAGCTTTATACCCCACATAAAGAAGAGTACATTTATACTTCAGCAGTAATAATAAAATGGACTTAAAGGCTTCTGGTAGAGAAAAAAATGAAAGCAAGAGGAAGATGTAAGGCAATTTTGTTCTTGTAACTGGTATAAATGAAAATGTACAGCAAATCTGCTATTAGCAATAGCGGCTTAAATTACTGAAAAACACACACAGTATTATGTGTGTTTAATAACAAAAAAGCACAGAGAATGCTAAACATGATTAAAATACGCACACCATAAGGTCTCCTCCATTTTATTAATATAATTTGTATGTCTTTCACAGTCCATGCTCTATTATTTTAGAGTGCAACACATTTTGTTTCATTTTTAATTAGAAAACATAATCAACGTAAAAGCTTTAGTAGACCAATCATCATAATTTTCCAGCTTTCAAGGATTAACATACCTTTTAATGGAACTGATTTAGGAAACAAAATACCATAATTAACTGAAGAGACTTTAAAAATGCAAAGTCGCTCCTTTAGGATTATCAAGGGGTAACTTAGGCTTCAAACAAGAAAAATAAGTTTTAGGTTATCTAAGTATTGCTGTTTTTACTGTCCTAATTTGAACTTAAAAGGACTAGATGGGTGTCATTTATATAATGGTTAGATTTGCTTTAAAGTCTATGTACCTTGGAACAGTTGTGGAATACTAGTGTTACTAGTGCAAGGTAGCCAAATTGCTCTATTTCTCCAGAATATAAATGTAGCCTGTGTATTTGAGAGTTGGAAAGTGCACATAAAAGGCTTGGTCATTTTTTGTTGTTGTTTTGGCTAATAAAAGTTGATGTGATCCATTCCTTTTATAGTATATTCTTCATTTACATGATGTTCTTATTATGTTACATGATGTTCTGATATGATATATGAGGTCAAATCTGCAGAAGTCTGAAGACTCAATGCAATGGGCAACTTACACTTTTCCCTGCAGGAATTTGCATCTAAAACCACTTTCATTAAAGATACTTCTGAATGAAAGTTTGTGACGATTCTCATTCATCCAGGTCATGGTATATCTGTAGAAATAAAGCAAATCAACTGGACTTGCTGTGTTTTTTCCTTGAAGAAGTTTTACCAGTCATCCAACTGGCTTTCTCAATTCATAATTGACTGGTGAAACATCTTCATCATGGTTGACTGGTGAAACATCTTCAAGGAAAAAACACAGCAAGTCTAGTTGATTTGACTTATTTCTACAGATATTCTTCGCACTTCTATATAATTGTGCTCAGAGCCGACCAGTAATTCCTGCACTGCAGCGGCTATTGGAGCGTGACATTAGGCAAACCCTGGAGCTACTGCCCCCTTTTGACCAGACAGTAGCTCCAGGGTTTCCTCAGTGTCCTGCATCAATAGACGCAGCACACCAGACTTCATTCGCATACTGAACACCGGAACTGATGCCAGACAGATGGTAACATCAATAGACGCAGCACACCAGACTTCATTCGCATACTGAACACCGGAACTGATGCCAGACAGATGGTAAAAATATTCCAATTTGTGATGAAGCACATGTGCAATTGTGCCCATTTTGCAGTTGTGCCAGATGAGGCATTCAATGGTCAGACCCAGAGCAATTGCATGCAATTCAATGGCCATAGTGTTTCTAGAATTCTGGTGCATTGTGGGGAAAAACATGGTGATTGCGCTTGAAATTGCACTTTGTACACTGTGTCAAAGTAAGTGAATACATCCTATGGTTGTCTGTATGGTAAACAGTTATGAGTACAAGGCTTTTTTACTAGATGCAACTCACATCTGGTCACAGTACGGTTTCCATCTTCAGGATAATGGCAAACTAAGCATTTTCTCCTGCCACACCTGGTGCTATTGGTGATCAGTTGGTGGGCAGTTTTTAGCATGGGCAGGC
The DNA here is from genome assembly GCF_017654675.1 of Xenopus laevis. NCBI lineage: Eukaryota > Metazoa > Chordata > Amphibia > Anura > Pipidae > Xenopus > Xenopus laevis. The sequence goes on along the minus strand of NC_054371.1, from coordinate 65,108,405 downwards.
AGCAGGGTGAAAACAATGGCTTTGAGACTGCCTGGGCAGCAGTTGGATTGACAGAGCAAAGATGTTTGCAATCAAAGAATAAGCAAAATATCTACAATACAAGTAAATAATTATAAAAGAACACAATTCTATCAAAATATGGTAGGAGAAAATTAAGTTAAATTGACCATCTTTGTTGTATTATTTTTGTGCCTGAACTGTATTTACTAGGAAGAATTCCATTTTAAAATCTGTTCCGATATGGATTATGTTGTGGATATGAGGCTTGCAGCCCTGTTATTTACATGAGATGAGTTGGAATGAGTTGGTGAAAGCGCGACCCAGCCCCTCCTGCAACAGATTTTCTTTTGTACAAAGAAAGCAGCAAGAGTATGGAGAAAACTAGAACAATTGCTAAGGGCATTTTTGCTTAAAATATGAAAATTACTCCATGGAATGCTCTATATAAATATAGTAAATTTTTCTAAAAAGGAAAATGACCTCTCACACTATTTTGTTACAGGAACAAGAATGTATGTCATCTCCCAATGGAAAAGGCAGATCTATCCAGTTTTCCCAAAGCATAAATAAAATCTATATACAGGATAATAAGACTGTGTGAGCTCTGGCATTGATGGGAGATCTACACATCTGGTAGCGTGGCCTGATCCATTAGTTATGGTATAGGTTCAGGTTATTTTTTCAGTGCATTATAATACTATATTTATATATCACCGATACATGAATGAACAGAGATTATACATCAGTCACATTGTCCCTGCCAGTGGAGTTTAAACTCCAAGGTCCTATACGTTCACACACTCTATGATACATTTTATTAGGAACAAATTACTGTGTTTTTCTAAAGTACCAAAGAAACCCAGACATGGGGAGAACATACAAGATCTATGCAAATGGTGCCCTGGCTGGAATCAAACCTAAAACCCCAGCACTGCCAGTCAGCAGCGTATCACTGCTTGCTTTAACTTGAAAATGAAATTGTTAAAAAACAGAAAAGGCTGTCCATAGTGTAATTTGTTATGGTTTATTAAGTTAACGACAGACCCCAAATGCGTTCTGGGAAGACCAAATAAACTGTCTTAATAGATAGTTACAAGATCAATGGAGTACTGTGTTGGAGCAGCAGTCAAGAAGTATATATCCATATGCTTTGACATCTGCCTTTTTTGTTGTTTCCTTTGTTGCTGTTGTTCCTTTCCTTCTGTTTGGTTGTAAATTACCATAACCGAAGAACAGTGGTCCCTAACCACTTGCTCGCGAGCAACATGTTTCTCACTAACCCCTTGGATGCAGCTCACAGTGGCTTCAAAGCAGATGCTTATTTTTGAATTTCTGGCTTGAAGGCAACATTTGGTTGTATAAAACCAGGTGTACTTCAAAACAGAGTCTCCTGTTTGCTGCCAGTCAGTCCACATAGGTGCTAACAAATGCCCAATCACAGCCCTTATTGGCACTCCCAGGAACTGCTTTCATGCTTGTGTTGCTCCCCAAATCTTTTAACATGAATGTGGCTCATGGGTTAAAAAAAAGTGTTGGGGACCTGCCCTAGAACATTTTCTGCCAGTCAAAATTACTCATCGGATCATTGATTGCGAACACAGGTTTTATCCTGCTGTAGGTCAAGTTTTGTGTATTTGTATAATTTTTCCTGTGTACTGCCTAGAGCCACAGATTATTTCCCTTGATAAAATGACAATTCAAAATTTTAAATATCCATATACTATTAACTTCTAATGCATGTCAGTAGATAAGAGTTGATGAAACGAGTTTACTGATTGTTTTCAGTTTGTTGTATTATGAATCTTAAAAATTGCTGATTTTGGGACCACAACGCTTTGCCTGACAAAGCACAACCATGATTGCTTCATATTAGCTAACTAAATGTGCCATTATGTCTTTGCATTCTTCATTAATTCCATCAGTATACGTTAGGTATTAATTTAAATCAAAAGGCTGCATTTCACCCACTCATTGCCCTAATGCAAGTATCATAAGTGCTTTCTGTTATGTAATAGTATATAGACTCAAACGCATTGTCAGGGAAAGCACATTGATCGAGCAGGACCAAGCTTTGTTACAAAAGGGCAAACAACAGGGCAGATACTTACCCAAGGAACATTTGCCTGTTCAACATACTGTATACTAATTCATGAATAAGTATGGAAATATAGGTACAACTCATTTCTTGCCCCACAAAACAGTGATTTGTGATATGTAGAATAAGTTTATAAGCAGATGGGGATAGAAAAAGGTTATATTAGGCTTATAGGCAAGTGAGAAACAACAACATAATTGTTAGCATGTTTTATTTCTTGATGAAGATGAAGTTGTCTCTTTCCAGTGACACTGTGAAATTCTAATGTCTTAACCAGTTAAGGGTTATAAAAAAGAAAAATGACCCCAGAATTTAGAAACTATGAAAAATGTCCAATTTATTTCACTTTAATACAGAAGATTGCATTTCTAATTTTATTTTGGACTTTAAATGCATTTAGGGGGTTATTTATCAATGTGCATTTTTTTTCTCAGTCAATGAAAGAATAAGGCTGCTCCGAGTCCAGACTCACCCCTCCTATGTTCTCTTTAGTGCAGCTCCACTTTCAATCCCGGGTGTTCTGCCAACAACGTTCCCACTGTAATAGACTGTACTTGAACAAAAAGAAAGGTGGCACTCCGGTTAAAAAAAGGTGGTTTATTGAAACAAGTCACCGTGGTTGGTGACCTGTTGCAATAAACCACCTTTTTTAACCAGAGTGCCACCTTTCTTTTTGTTCAAGTGGTGCAGTACAGGCACTAGGACCACGTGACCCAGGGGCACAAGGACCACTCGGAATGGGGAAAATCCAGCCCTGCGTATTCTGGTGCTCTGCCTCATTAGGGATGCCGCATCACCCCCATACTTGTAACAAACAGTCAGTGTAAATGAAGAGGCGGCACTCGGGATCCAATTGCATCAAAGTGTATTAAAAAAATCACATCACAATTGCAACTTTTCGGGCACAATGTCTGCCCTTTATAGCTGGATAAAGGGCAGACATTGTGCCCGAACCCCCTGCCCCCCCACCGATCGCTTGCTGAAAAAAAGAAAGCATTGGGGAGGGGGATTTAACCGCTATAGAGGAAACAGACCCTGTGGTCTGAGCCCCCCTTTTCCCCCGGGACCACTATGTATATATATATATATATATATATATATATTGTAGAAAGGATCAGCACACACTGTATGTCAGGTGAAAAATCTTTTCATTTATTGTGAAAATATCAACATAATTATGTTGATATTTTCACAATAAATGAAAAGATTTTTCACCTGACATACAGTGTGTGCTGATCCTTTCTACAATATATATACTACAATTGATCTTGCACCACTGGAATTACCTTCGTCTGGAGTGCTGGTACTGTGGAAAAAAAAAAAAAAAATATATATATATATATATATATATATATATATATATATATATATATAATAGTTTAGCAATTTATCATTCATTTATCTTATTCATTACTTTTTGCCAATTTTGGACCCAGTGCTGGGCCAAAAAACCTCAATCTGCTATGCAATATCTAGTTAATCCTATATGCCTCACTTGGTTTTTTGGTTATCCCCAAGGAACTGCATTAACTATTTTGTTTCTTTGTTTTGTGTTCTGAATATTCCGACAAAAGCAGCTTGATTTTGATGATTTTCCACAGTTATCGCTTGCTTTCATTTTATTTACTTTTACTATCTTTTGTAAGGCTAGTTTTCTTTAGTTTTTTACACCCAATTTTGGTTTCTATGGTAATTAATTGGATTCCTGTTTTTGGTGCCATGTTTTGCACAGGGAGAGAGTTCTTAAAGGAACAGTAACAATACATAAAGAAAGCTTGGAAATTGGTGGCAACAGAAAGTGTTTTCTGTCCTTAGTGCTGCTGAACATTTTGAGCTGTCAGTAGTCCGGTTTTGGCAGAAGTCGGGTTAGGGGGAAGATGTGGAGCGCAGATCTGCAGAGTGAGTCGCTGTTTTGCAGTAGACAGGAACCAGTGTTTTCAAACAGTATTTTTTTAATAAAGCATTGATATTAATAAACTATATGCAGGGTAGATCTATTATAAGTGGGGGGGGATGGATATTTTAAAAATTTGTGTTACTGTTCCTTTAAGGGTTTGCACTGCTTACACTCTTTTTATTTTTTTCCTCGAGGAAGATCACTATGATGTGATTGAAATATGGGAATTTCTTTTGTTTGTTTATTAAAATCAGTTTCTCTGACTGAGCCTGTTGGTTCATTTTTTTGGTTGTTTTGTACACATTTTACCTGCACCCAGGTATGTTATGCAGGGCCGCCATTAGAAATCACAGGGCCCCATACAACAAAATTTTCGGGGCCCTCTGGTCCTTGCCCACCCTGGTGCCCAAGCCCCTCCCCTGTTCCCGCCCACTCCACATCACAATTAAAAGACCACACACACATCAGCGCTTAAAAAGTAACCCCCCACAAACACATATTGATGGTCAGGGCCCCCTTATAAGGTAAAAAAGAAAAACATTTGGCCCAGGGGGCCACAAAAATTATTTTTTTTTAAAAAAAACCTTTGCGCCAGGGCCCCCCTTACAAGTTAAAAAAAATTGGGGCCCCATAAAATATTTTTTTTTTAAAAAAAATTGGTTTTAAAATAAAACATTGGTGGCCAGGGGATAAAAAAAGAAAAAAAACACATTGGTGTCAGTAGAATTGAACTCGTGGCTTTAGGACTTCACTAAGGCACGGCTGTGGAGCGGTCAAGGGGGGCCTGGCTCTTCGAAAAGTGCAGCACCGCCGGGGGCCCCCCTTCAGCCCCGGGCCCGGGACACTTGTCCCCCCTGTTCCTCCCTGATGGCGGCCCTGATGCTATGTTTTTGTTTGGTAAGTGCTCCTTCATGTTCTATGTATATATGTGAATATAACATGCAGGCAGAGCGCATACCATTAGCCAAAAATAGAACCTGGGTGCCAGTCCGAATATAAATAGATACCAAGGTGAATTGACAGCACTCCAAGGAAGTTTTGAGGCAAAGGTTTCAGCAAACAAACTGTAGGTTTATTGGTTCCAATGTTTCAGTTCCACACTATTTATATTCAGACTGGCACCCAGGTTCTATTTTGGCTAATGGTGTGTGCTCTGCCTGCATATTATATATATATATATATATATATATATATATATATATATATATATATATATATATATATATATATATTGTAGCACACCCTTGAGTGTACTTTTGCTGTGTATTAAGGCTGTGTGTGACCAGGCTAAAACTGCTTGTAGTGTGCCCAGACCCCCAGTGTACCCGTGCACCCCCGGTACCTGGTGTAGATGAATACAGCAGGATATTCAGCCAGACAGTTTCTTTGCAGTAAACTATAACTGGTTTATTTACAGAGAACAGTAACAAGGTAGTAGTTCACAGGCACTTTGATGTTCACAGTTATCATAGAATAACTTCACACAGCAATAATCCCTCTAGAGAGTACAGGGTGAAGCAAACGGGCTAGTATTCAGTATTACAGCAACAATAGACGTGGGGAATAGTTACCACTCTCACTAGGCACTATCCCTCTGGTGAAACACTAAGGCAAGGGTTTCTCAGCCTGGGGTCTTGTATCTTGGCACCGGACTTGATCCTCACCTCACCCACTGTATTCAGCCTGGGATCTTGGGTCTTGGTATCCTATCTGGTCCTCAACTCACCCACTGTAGTCCCTGCGCTAGTGGTTCAAATACCACGGGGTCCTAACCCCACTACACCTCCTCGTTGGAGCCACATCTGCTCACTAGCTACCCTGAGCTGACTTTCACTCCTAGAGCGACTATTACAGTACTACTAACACTATCTTACACTTCACTAACTTTCTCGACAGACCTGGACCTGTAGTACCTCTCAGTGAGGCAAAGTCCCAGGACAGACCCAGACCTCATGGTGCTAAACCCTTTTATATTATCAAACAGTGCCATCTAGTGGACAAACTCCAGGTACTAGTGTGGACCCAGCTAGGGACATAGCTGCCTGAGTTAACTAAAGGACCCTTAGGTGTCCAAATACTAAAGAGGAATGCCTGAGATAACTACACCCAAATCTCAGGGTCTCTACATATATATATATATATATATAGTAAAGAATGGACCCGCACTCCAATGTTCTTAGTGAAAAAAATGATGTGTTTTATTCACAATGCATATCCAACGTTTCGGTCCACGCTGGGACCTTTCTCAAGGATGTTGTCCCAGCGTGGACCGAAACGTTGGATATGCATTGTGAATAAAACACATCATTTTTTTCACTAAGAACATTGGAGTGCGGGTCCATTCTTTACTACATATGCAAAAAATTTGACCAACGCACCCATCATCTAAAAAATCCGGTAAGAGTGCGCTCACCACAATTGACTTTATATATATATATATATATATATATATATATATATATATATATATATATATATATATATATATATATATATATATATTGTTTCTAAAGCTTAGGGGGGGCCTAAAATGAATTAGCTGTGGGACCCAGTACATTGTTACATCACTGGCTTAGAACCAGTATATCAATTCAGACATCAGAAAACATGGAGCTAGAAGCACTTCTATCACACTGGCTCTCTGATGTGGCATGAAATGGCTGCAGTTAGGAGAGTACAGATACTTATTTGAACACCACTTTACCTCTCTAGTCTGGTATCAGTCAGGGAAAAATACCCAACCCTGAGTCACTAGCAGATTTATGTTGCAAGGAAATAGATTTTCTAGAATAGATAGATTTGTATTTCAAGGGAATAATTTCACCCTGTGAAACAGCAGCAAATTATATAAAAGTGAAAAAGAGATTTGCATGGCAGCTTGGGCGAATGTTTTTCCATAATAGTCCCGTTTTTGTTACCATGGAGACCTGCAGAGCATCGCAGCGAAACAGAGCAGATTAGGAAGGCACGTGCCTCTTGTTTTGATGAGAGCACCTTACCGTGCTGAAGGGCTGACAATAAGAGGCCACATAAAAATGCTATGTTTTAGAAAACTGTTTAACAAGTCTTCCATGTCTCAATTGCTGTGTGCTAAAATCCCTCTCTCCTGAAACATCCTGTTTGAAATCAATTCAAGAGCATAACCATACATATATCGAAAGGCCCTCAGTGCTTCACTTCAAGACAATAAATCATTGTTTATTCCAACACAAACACTGCTCAATCTCTATGCAATCAGCCCCGAGCTTCAGAAATGTTTTTTTCCCATACCGAAGGGGCTGACCTGCTGCCGATCTCCTTCTTTTCTTTTGCAAATAATACAATAAAGGCTTATCATCTTCCCTCCATTATTAATGTGTATGTAACTGGAGCTATGATTTAAGGTCTCTTAACCCAGACTATGCTTTCCGAAATGCAGATAGATGACAGTAAGAATTAGTCTGTAATAACCTGTCACATAATGTGATTATTGCTACTAGAGCGGAGCATCATGCTGGGATGGATTACAAGCAAGATGACACTTCCCTGCAGGCCACCTGCTGCATTATTATTAATAAACAACTCATCCTAAAAATAATCCATACTAAAAACTAGAAAATAGATTGAAGGTTCAGAGGCTTGGGAGAAGAATGCGGAATTGCAAATGATCAATGGCAATTATTATTCTGTGTCATTTTTTTTTCTCCCAAAGCAAAGTGCATTTTATTTCTATTTCTAAGTTCAGTGAATGAAATGGACTGCCAGCTATTTTTTTTGTGCAACTTACCCAATCATTTCAAGACTCTAAACACATTGACCCCTTGAGTGCCAAATGCCTGTTTAAATGGTCAGCTACATCTGGGTTGTCGTACTGCCCGGTACATAGGCTTAATGCACCAGTGGCCAAATGAGCATGTAAAATAAGTGGGTTTTTTTATAATCCCAGGCTCTTATTGGAACTGCCTGAATGAAACTTGTATGTATTAGAAAATTCCTATAATATCTAGTACAAGCAAGTTCCAGTTAAAGGAGTGGTTCATCTTCAGGTTACTTTTAGTATTTTATAGAATGGCCTATTCGTATAAATTTTTCAATTGGTCTTCATTTTTTAATAGTTTTTGAATTCCTCTTCTGACTCTTTCCAGCTTGCAAATAAGGCTCACTGATCCCAGCAGCCAAAAAACAATTCCCCTGTGAGGCTACAATTATATTGTTACTTTTTATTATCTATCTCTTCCAACAACAACTGACTGGTTGCTAGGTTAAAGTGGACCTTAGAGACCAGATAGACCAGAGAGCTGCTGAACAACAAGCTAAAAAAACAAAAACAAATAAAAAAGACCAATTGCAATTTGTCAAAGAATAGCACTCTAAAATGTATTTAAAGGTGAACAACCCCAATATGCCAAGGAAGGTGGTTTGTGAATTAGACATAAATGCTAAAGCACTAAGGGGCTAAATTATTCTATCTAGGATTAGTGCTGTCATCATGGGGGGAAGGCAGGGTGGCATTTGATGGGCTTGAGTATGGGAGAGATGGAGGGGCATCTGGGTAAGTGGGTGGTAGAATTAGGCATTGGCCTGGGATGCTAGTAAAGCACAATTAGGGGTTGAAACTTAAACTCTTGTATGATTTGAGCCCTTTCTTGGCTTTCCCTTTCCTTATCTTGTTACTTCCCATTCATGATACTTGCATCTGAAATGGCATTACATATCAACACCAGAACATGAAACTAGAAACTCACTCACTAAAATGGAAGAAATACGGTATCCACTACTAAACGTTGGTATATCCCCTGTATACCTGTCAGTAGGCATTCAAACGGAACATAAAGGGCCAAGATTTAGAGTTTTTTTACCTTGAATTAACTCGAATATCCTTCAAACTGGAAGGGTATATTATTTAAAAACAAATGTGCAAGTTTGAGTTTGAGTTTCGGCAAAAAAAAAATCAATAGAGATCTGCCCCTAAGCAGTGTCGGACTGGGCCGGCGGGACACCGGGAAAAACCCCGGTGGGCCCCGGGCTCTTGTGGGCCCCGCCCAGGCCCGGACTGGCAATTGGCCTGTTCGGGCATTTTCCCGACGGGCTGCTCTTAAATCAGTGTGAGTGGGCTGCTACTGATTGATCCAGCGGGCTCTAGGACCGCTCCTCCATCCTTTTTCACACTGTGGCTCTGCCCCTCCCACTCCTCTCTGTTCCGACGCTGCTGCCTCTGCCGGCTGTTTGTTTGTCACAGCAAGCTCAGCATGAGCATGGAAGCCCGATGAATAGGAGATACTGCAGCTGCTGGCCTGCCTGCCTGTGCTAAGCCTGCACATTATGCTCCCTGCCTGTGAACACACCACATCAGTAACATCAGGTTGGTGTGGATTTCTGTAGAGCAGGCTGCAGGCAAAATCACTATGGGGTAGGAAGAGTCAAAGGTACTGACTAAATCTGTCTTTTTTAAAAATTTAACCTGGACTGTCTGTTTGTTTTCAACACTTTTTCAGTTCAATTTTTTTTTATAAGAATGAATAAAATAGTAAAAAAAATGTTTTGTTGTCCAATGTATCCGTGTTACTAGGGTGGGCCCTGCTGGCCCAGACCCAGTCCGTCCCCTTACCTCTCGGACCCTGGTCGCACCGGCAAAATGTATGTACACCTGGTGGGGCCCCTGCCAGCCCAGACCCACTCCCTGTACTTACTCCTAACCTCCCGGACCCCAGTCGGGCAGGGAAAAGGTGTGCACATGCACGGAGGTGGTTTCCCGGCAGATTGGACTTTGCGGCTGTGGGGCCCCTCAGTCCCACGCTGCTTGGCCCAGTCATTTTTCTTGTGCCGTACAGTAGACAGCCCATTATATTTATCAAGGTATATAAAGGCACAATGCTGCAGAATCTTAAACATATTTTACAAGGCAGCTCTTAACGCACATATTTCTTTTGAGTTTTCCCCCAATATATGAGTGGATGTGTACAAAAAACATTACATGTGGGCTGCTTTTTTTTTTTTTGCCCGGGCTGCTTTTTACCCCCAGTCCGGCCCTGGCCCCGCCGGCCCAGATCCGCTACTTAGTGGGGCGGCGCGACCCCACTTTGTTTGGGGTCGCGGTAGAATAGAAGGGCTGCGCATGCGCACAAACGCGGCGCCGCGCGCATGCGCACAAACGCGGCGCCGCGCGCATGCGCACTAGCCGCCTGCAGCACTCCGGAGCGGCAGTGGCGGCTGGAGGGGGCCCTGGGGCAGTAGCCCCGGTGGGCCCCATGCCTCCCAGTCCGACCCTGCCCCTAAGAGAGCTTCATCATGTGTACATAGTGTTTCAATATCTCAGATCAAGGAAATCTAGTGTTTGTGGCTCAGAGAATATTTTCATGTGTGAACCCTTCAGTGATATAAAAAAAACAAAGCAGTGGCATAATTAGGCATTACTGGGCCCCACAGCAAATTCAATTTAGGGCCCAAAAATATTGATAGATTGGCCTATTCTACCGAGATATATTAAAATTGCTCATTATTTAGAGCCTCACTGGGCCCCCCTGTATTGGCAGGGTCTGTTTTCTCTGTTGTTACTCCCCTGACCCAAAGCCATTTGAGTATCAGATACTAATGTACAGGCTAACTAACAAACTATTTTGCTTAGATTGAGGTACTGTCAACAACCTGATCGTATCCCTTTGCCTCTGCTAATGTTTCTTCCATCATATATTGTGTATATATATATATATATATATATATATATATATATATATATATATATATATATATATATATATATATATATATATATATATATGACTTTTTAATTGATCCAATATGCAGTACTAATTTTCCACGTGCCACAGTCTGATTCCCACACAATTCTTTCGCTGGGAAATAACATTTGCCTCGATTTTTTTTGGGCCAGAGAATGCAGCAAAAGTGCTCTTTCTGCAATGACTCAAATCATCTTATGTAATTGAAAAGCACCCAGCGCTGGAGATAAGAACTAATGCAGCCCATTAATAGCGAAATGCCTGGCATAGCTATAAGGCAGTTCTGAGGACAAAATGAACCTTTTGGTGGATTGGGCGGCCTTGAAATTAGAGAGGCTATTTGCTTCCTAACTGCGATTAAATGCTACAGTGTGTTTCAATGGCTAGATTCTTCTCCATTTGTCTCAGTAAGCTTTATAGGAATTGTCTGATCTCCATTAACATCAAAAGAGTTTGTACTGTAGCCGGTAGCTATAGAAATGCTAACATCCTTGAAGCCAGTAAGAATTTCAAACGCAGAAGCAAAAGCATTCTTGTGGCACCTTGTGTATGACCTGCTGCATTGAAGGAAAGCAACGCTGCACATACATTTATCACCTAGAATGTGTTTATATCACAATCAAACAATTAGTATGGTGAATGTACGAAAACTGATAACAGATATTGCCATTATATTGCTATGATACAATGGCTCAGCTCAAGCCTAACCGTGTGACTGATGGTCTTATCCGCCATCAATCAGTAATTTAGTGGCAGGAAAGTGAGGGCAGCTCTATGAATATTTCTTTGTATAACAATGTTTAACCCGATTTCCACTGTGTTTCTTTTATGTTTGTCCAGTGGAGACTGATATGCTATAGCATAATTTATAGGAACATGGCAGTGCTGCTTGTAAAGGACTAACAAAATTAAAGATTCACCCTCAAGTGGGTGATGGTAGTTTCACGGTTCTCCAGGGTCACTAGACACATTTACGCATTATCCATCCATTGACGCATTGGCCATGATGTGTGTTTGGGTACAAGCACCTTTAATAATGTCAGCATAAAACATTTTATCCATTTTAGCACTCCTGCAATTGCACTTTCAGTCGTAAATGAGGCTTCATCTGGCACCAGACATTTCTCCTGTGGTGTAAATCCGCCAGTGAAAAAAATAATGTTTACTTGCCTTTGTTGTGCACAGACAAACAAATCATCTGTCTGTCAGTGCCCACAAAGGGCAGATTTTGGAATTAATATTTTGCTTTATTGACCAAAGTCAGCCGGTGCGGGCACTGACAAGCTGATGCTGTGCCTGTCTTTGAATACCACTAATATATTAGAGGAGCTGATACATTCTACAGTATGTTAAAAAAAATTCAAAAGGATGTATGTTACACTGAAATTCCTCCCAAGCCACCTGCTAAATTTATATAAATTGTGATTTGTTGTACAGGTATGGAATCCACTTACCAGAAGGCCATCTCCTATAGACTCCATTTTAATCAAATAACTCATATTTTGTAAAATTATTTACTATTTCTCGGTAACAATGAAACAGTGCCTTATACCCGACCCCAACTAAGGGCAGGACTCCACGGCTGATTGTGGCGCGATCCGACACGCTGCGCAAAAACGCAGGAGTCACGTTGGATGCGACGGAAATAAGGATGCGTCTACATCCGACAGTCATGTCGCGTCTCATCAACAATGCGACACGATCCAACAATAGCAATACTTACCTTATTTCCGTTGCATCCGATGTGACGCCTGCGTTTTTGTGCAGTGCGTCGGACCACACCAGAATCGTCTGTAGAGTCCTGCCCTAAGATATAAATCATCGTTGTTGTAATAAAAACACTTCTATTGGGTTTATTTAATGTTTAATTTGTTGAACAGGTATGTATCCGGAATGCTCTGAGTTACATGAAGGCCATCTCCCATAGACATTTTAATCAAATAGTTCACATTTTGTAAAAGTATTTCCTCTTTCTCTGTAATAATAAAACTGTACCGTGTACTTGATCCCAACTAAGAAATAAATAATTTAGGAGTATGTAGGAAAAACACTTCTATTGGGTTTACTTAGGGGCAGATTTATTAAGTGTCGTATTTTGAGTGAACTCCCATAAACTCGAAAAACTACAAAAAAAAAATAAAAATTTTTTTTATATTTGGGTGAATAGGATCCAGCTGCAAACTCGAGTCAAAAAAGAAAATTGAAAAAAAAAATTTTTTTTCCAAAAGTCCACCAGACGACTCCAAATTGATTGTAGGAGGTCTCTCATACAATAAATTTGGCAGGTTTTAGATGGTGAATAGCTGAATTTGAATTCTTAAAGGAGCAGTACATGATAAATTTCAAAATTCCAATTTCAAATTTTTTTTAAACTCGAATCTAATTTGGAGTATTCCCTAGTCGAATTACACTAAAATAAACTCAAAATTCGAATTTAAAAATTTCGACTTAATTTCGGCTGGTCTTTTTGAATTCGAAATTTTACCCTTCATAAATCTGCCTCTTAGGGGCATATTTATCAAGGGTCGAATTTCGAATTGAAAAAAACTTCGAAATTCGAATTCAAAAAGATCAGCCGAAGTCAAAGTTTTTTTTTTTTTTTTGGCGAATAGGTCGGTTTTCGATCGAATAAGTCCGTATTCAGCCAAATTCAAATCAAAGTTTTTCCCAAAAAAAAAGTTGAATTTTCACTGCCCACCAATTGACTCCAAATAGGTTCTAAGAGGTCCCCCATAAGCTAAAACAGCAATTCCGCAGGTTTTAGATGGTGAATGGTCAAAGTCGAATTTTTAAAGAGACAGTATATGATAAATTTCGATATTCAGATTTTTGAATTTTTTTCAAATTCGGATTGAATTTAGACAATTCTCTAGTACACAAAAAAATAGCTCGAATTTGAAAATTCACCTCGACCTCGACAAAGAATGGTAACTCATTGGTATATGTAAAGTCATACATTATTAAAGGAGCAAAGCACATATAAGACAAATCTGCAAAGCAACTACACAGAGTCAAATTCCATATCATACAGCAGTGATAAATTGTTACTGACATTGAAGTTAAATCACTGTATTTGATCCCCAGGAGTGTGTGTAAGACTAAACCTGTGCTGTGAAGGAGACAAAGGTCAAAAGGATCATACATTAGCTGACAGTCATTTGTGAACAGAACTGACAGCTTCCTACAACCATCAGATTCTGAGTTACAGAAAAAGCTTTGCCATGTAGCCATTACACGGGCATAATCAGCGATGTTATGCAGGTCTGGACTGGGATTCCCAATAGGCCATAGCATTTCAAGTACACAGAAGCTCAAGCAGGCCCTGCACCAAGCCCAATAAATAGTGCATAGCATCTAATGGTATTTGCTAGTCCAGGGCCCAATGTTATGTTAACCCTTTTCCCATACTTAGCCAATGAACCTCATTTTGACCAGAGCAATAGAACTCTCAGGAATAACAACTGAAATCCCCAGTACATTGTGGGGTTAATGTAATAAAATTTGCAAAGAGAACAAATTTGCAAATAAAAATTGGCATTTCAAATGTAATATTCTTCATTAGGCTTTAAATGCATTGCTAAACTTAATTGTGCATTGCGAACCTTTAACACCTGTTTGAAGGGGGTGTAAACTTTTGGAGCAAACTTAAAGGGGAACTCCGGCACCCAAACCAAAATTTGATAAATTGGACCACATAACACAGAAACCCCTATTATATCGGTCTCAGTTACCTGTTTCTTCAAAAAGTATGAATAGATGCAATTTTCTATAGCGAAATCTGTTTGAAAGTTCTCTTTCTTCTCATTTGAAATCCTGGCAGGGAAGGAGGGACTAAAACACTGATGTTACAAATTGTAACAAATTCTCCACAGCTTACAGACATCATGAACTACATAACCCACAATGCATTGCACTGAGATGTTCCTTTCCTTATTGAAATCACGTGTGCAGGGAATTGTGGGGTTTGGAGGATGCAGGCTGAGGACAGTTAGCTCTTGATACAAAGTAACATTAGTCAGCCAACTCAGCAAAGTAGTCAGAGCGATCGATCAGCAGGAGAGCAGGGCTAGGCTAGGCTTAAGGAACTGTCAGAAACCATTAAAAATCATGAAAAGTCTGCATATTTTTTAAATGATGTATATTGCAAAGTTGCTTGAAATTATGTTTACTTTTCAAAGAGCTTAAGTTATGTTTTTGTGGAGTTTCCTTTAAGAAGTTTTATTACATATACTGCACACAAACTATAAAAGTTGCAATCACTATCCTACTATCATGTGAGAGGCAAAGTGTGTGCATTCAGGCCCGGAGGCCCGGGACTAGGGCGGCATCAATTAAGGGGCGGCATGCCGCCCAGCCGCACAAGCAGTTTTTTGCCGGAGCACTAGCGCCAAACGGCTAGTGCTCTGAAACTAATCTAAGAAGATGCTAAATTTAGAGAGGGAGGAACGCCGGCCTTTAGGTGCCCTCAGGGCAAATCCGGCCCTGCTTGCATTGCGAATGAATTGCAAACAATTTTTGCGTTAGCAACCAATATTAAATTCCCCATGTGAGTATTATGGAAGTTAATAGTTTTATCAGAGAAAAAATGATCAGAACTATGTTGTTTCTTATTTGGCAGTTCTGATGGATGCTTTGCATGAGTACAAACCAAGAGAAACTAATCTGGGATGGGCAATACCTATAATATTGTCACTTCCACTGTTTTGTTTGTTTTATGTGTCTATCTAACACAATTAAGCTAAATATCCAGCAAGTCATCTGATTACAAAGTCACATTTGGAAAGTGCAATGTACGTCTTTTGGTGCTGGTCTGATAATTGCAAAAAAAGTCAAGGGAATATAGGGCAGAGCTGGTATTTGTTTAATCTGGCGATCTAAGTCATTATCACGTGCGGAGATAAGCAAGTAATTCTGTGCTGGAGATGTACAGTATCTCAGTACACATTGCAGGAATCGATGATCTGCAGTCTGCCTTTTGTTCAAGGTAATAGGATTGCTACCTAGCAACAACTGATGTTAGATAGACCTAGAATATCGTGGAAATCCTGTCTATATATTTTGCAGATACCCCTTTGTTCTGATGAGAAAAATAATACTGTTTAAACAGCTGTTTTATTTAAAGAATGAAAATATTACATGAAATGTTTAATATACACAATACACACTGCCAACTGCTGAGGAGAAACCAAAATCTGAACTCTATTAGAGTATAAGTTAGCAAGGAAAGGCCTGAATAGCAGGAATATTTACATTATACAGTATAGGAAATTTATATGACTGGATGGGCACAGGGTATAACCAGTGACATAAGTAGAAGTTAATGGGCCCCATAGCACCATCATTTTAGCTTCCTAAACCTTTGGTTTATTTTTCATAAGAACATACTAATACTGCTAATCAGTCCGAGTCCCACTGGAGCCCCCTTTACCTCCTGTACACCCAGCAGCTGCAGGGTAAGCTTCCTCTATAATTACACCCCTGAGTATAACAGTCAACATCATTAAGCTGCCCCTAATTAGCAGAAGCGACACAAATGGTGCCACTACCTATGTGCATCTCTATGCCACCCAGGGAATTAATATTACAGAACTTCTTATGGTGCTTGGGAACAAGAGCAGGCCTGCAGACAGGCCACTGAATTACCCTGGAAAGCAGGGTTCCCAGAAGGATAGGTTTGCTTTAGTTATGAAATGGATGTACTCTGTTGTACAGTACTCAGGAATATTTTGGTGTTGTATAAATACATGTTATTAATAATACTCTGAGAGATAGATAATAGCACTTTGTAGTTACAGAACTGCAAATAATGGGACTTTTATATGAATATGTCTAGCTTTATTCCATAATGGATTTATATGCCTTTTAATGCCTGGGTAACATTTCCTTCAATAAGACTGGTAAGAAAAGGCACCTACCGATGTAACACTATCAATTAGAAATCTACTTTGGGGGATGCCACGTGGACAAGAAATACAATATTTGCAGGCAATTTCTTGACACTGTTTATAGCAGAATTATAGGTTGGTCCAATAAACTTCTACATTTTGTATGAGGTCACAGAAAAAAATCTGTGCAGGGAAGAGGGTTGTTATGCGTAAGTTGCATGTATTTTACACTATGCTAGACTTCTTTATAAGGACCAAGTGAACCTGAAATCACCTATGTAAATGTTTTATGAAATTGCCTCATAGTTCTTCTTCTTTCATACTAAGAGTACTCTGACATAAATGTTTTAGACTAAAATGTTTGAAGCACTCCCAAGAGTCTTCAGTGCTATGGTCAAGTGATGGACTATAAGTAACCTTTTAAGGTCATCTTCCAAGCATCAAAGGGTTTGTCTAACATATTTGGTAAATATATCACGTATGAGAAGATTCTGAAAGCAAAATGAGACAATAGCGTTCAACAAAGATAAACCTGATGGTGAATGATCCCCACAAGGATGAGACTCTCGAGATTTGTATAGCTTTTTTTTGCTGTAAAGGGGCCCTGCTAACAGGTTATTTGTCTTAGTACTTAGGGGATAAAGTCTTTAAAAGGGACATATACCCCCTCTTCTACATGAGCCCAAATGAAAAGGGCTTGTGCTGAACATCATTTCTGTCTATTGCTTTTTGTTATTTCTTAAGCAACATTTTAAATCCAGCTCATGATTAATTACTGTATTTCAGGACAATAATACCTAGATGGTCATTGAGACATGTAGCTAAATGCACTCCCCCAGCAATAACCTAATGCAAACTAGGACACAACTAATTAGACAGTTGCACTGCAGACTCTTCTTTTGAGGATCCCAAGGGATCATGTACATTATTTGATCCAGCAGCAAGAATATAATAATATAAATAAACTGAGACAAGTCTCCATTCATCTCTATGAAGTTGTCTTTGGAAGCTGGTGGCAAAAAAATTTCCATAAAACTACTTATATCAGATTTCACAGAGGAAATTATCTTTCTCTTTAAAAATCAGATCCAACCAGGTAGCAAGAAATTCATATGACTGACAGTCACATCATAATCTAATCATATGAATTTTTTTATGAGGCAGTTGCAGCAGGCCACTACCATATGTGCCCGGAGCTTCACAGCTTCATACGTTTCTGATAAATCTATCAAATTCCTGGTTGGCAGAGAGAGAGAGCGGCATCTTTCAGTAAGGCCTCAGGCCTTACAGACTAGCGCTGAACTGCAGCCCAGAACTTTAGAAATTGGCTATTGGCAATCACTAGAGTCATATCTGACCAAGAGTGATTAAATAATAAATACATTCTAAACTTATGTCAGTAGAAGACAAGCAAGCCTACTGATACTGTTTTATAGGATATTGAAATTCTGATATTTATATATATATATATATATATATATATATATATATATATATATATATATGATGCCTTTATTATATATTAAATATTCTGATTTGGAGTTTTACACAGGTTTAAAAGAATAGTACAAATTAAAATGAAGAGTTCATATTAGTAAGCTGGTTTACTACTACTGCTACTACTACTGGTATGGTGCCTATGGATTGGAGAAAAGCTGATGTTATTCCAATATTTAAAAAGGGATTACGATCTCAGCAGTAAAGTAACTAGAGGGGGACATGCCCTGGCCCATTCGCACCCCCTGCTCCCCCAGTAGTTACGCCACTGGATCTCAGCCTGGCAATTATAGGCCAGTAAGTTTGACAACTGTGGTGGGCAAATTATTTGAAGGCTTGTTAAGGGATCACATTCAAAATTTTGCCCTAGTCAATGGCATTATGAGCAGCAATCAGCATGGCTTTATGAAGGATAGGTCATGTCAGACAAATTTGATTGCTTTTTATGATGAGGTAAGTAATATGCTGGACAGTGGGGGGGGCAGTAGATGTGATCTACTTGGATTTTGCCAAAGCGTTTGATACTGTGCCCCACAAACGACTGCTTTCTAAACTAAGGTCTGTTGCACATGGATAGGATACACAGGGTGGTTGTTAATGGGACATTCTCTACTTGGAGTAAGGTTCATAGTGGGGTCCCTCAGGGCTCGGTATTGGGTCCACTTTTATTTAACTTGTTCATTAATGACTTAGGGGAGGGTGTTGTAAGTAATGTATCAGTGTTTGCAGATGACACAAAACTATTCAGTCCAATTAATTCCATCCAGGATGTGGCATCCTTGCAACAGGATCTTGACAAATAGGCAATCTGGGCAGCTAAGTGGCAAATGAGATTCAATGTTGATAAATGTAAAGTCATGCATCTGGGATGTAAGAATATCCAAGCCACTTATATCCTTGATGGGACTGCACTAGGCAAATCCATTATGGAAAAGGACCTTGGAGTCCTTGTAGATGATACACTTGTCTGTAGCAAGCAATGCCAGTCAGCAGCTTCAAGGGCAAATAAGGTCTTGAGCTGTATTAAAAGGGGCATAGAGTTACGGGAGGAGGGGGTCATTTGCTTAAGGGGTGATGTGATAACTATGTATAAATATATAAGGGGATCATATAATAATCTCTCTAATGCTTTATTTACCAGTAGGTCTTTCCAGCTGACACAAGGTCACCCATTCCGTTTAGAAGAAAAGAGGTTCCGCGTAAATATTCGGAAGAGGTTTTTTACAGTGAGAGCTGTGAAGAATTGTCTCCCTGAATCAGTTGTACAGGCTGATACATTAGATAGCTTTAAGAAGGGGTTGGATAGCTTTTTAGCAAGTGAGGTAATACAGGGTTATGGAAGATAGCTCATAGTACAAGTTGATCCAGGGACTAGTCCGATTGCCATTTTGGAGTCAAGAAGGAATTTTTCCCCATCTGAGGCAAATTGGAGAGGCTTCAGATGGGTGTTTTGCCTTCCTCTGGATCAACTAGCAGTTCGGCAGACTAAAAAAAAAAAAAAAAAGTGGACATGTGTCTTTTTTCAACCTTACTTACTATGTCTTACTATGTAATGTATTTTATAACGATATTTATCTGGAGCCACCAATATTAATTGTAATGGTTTTTTTTTATACATACATAACTATGGTTATGTACAAAGAGAATAAACCTTGACAAACTGGTTCAGTTTAGCACCAATGTTCATATACACTGTATAAGTCATACTTTTTCTGAACAGAAATAAATAGATAGATGGCCTCAATTAATACAAGACAAAGTGCTAAAGGTAAAATATATTCCGTGTATTTTCCCCACAATTCAGTTTCCCTCCCCCCCCCAGTGTTCTAGGGTGATTGTACTAACTACACAAGCACACAAATTGCAAATGGTTTGCTACTGTAACCTAAGATGAACTTGTCAGCAGATGGGGTGGGCAGACAAGTGGTGATGAAAAGGGGCGAGGTAATAGTGTAAAGTAGTGGGATAGCATCATAAAAGTTTGGGGCAATGGTGTGACTGGGGCAGAGTTATGATGTCATGGGTATATAATTGTCTGATTCTCATTGGATCAAGGAAGAGAAAGGGAAAGTTTGTGGTGTTGTTGCAAGGAAAGAATATTACAAAATTACCTGCAAGTACATTGGCCCCAGCCTCGGCAAGGTGGCAACCCTAGTGACTGAGGTTTAGGCCTATTTTAGAAATGATGATTGAAAATCACATGTAGAATACATTTGCTAAACTTTTGAGCCAATGAGACACAGAGGTTCATTACTTTAAGGGGCAAAAGTGTACAGAATACTCTATAAAGCCTACTCTGGCAATTTCCTACATTTAAACAGTTTTAAAACATATATTTCAGAATAAAATCCTTCTAAAATCCTTCTTCCAGTGTAACATAAATGAATAAAAAGTGAATATAACCCATATCAGTTTTGGCAGGGTTCCCAAGGTGGAGTGTAATGAGACAGCTTCACCCCAGCCCACACATCATCTCTTTACAGAATTCTTGCAGGTGAAATTAGAATCCTTGTATTTACAGTAACATTGTAATAAGCAGTACACGTGTACACAAAGACAGGGTGCTAACTTGGGTCTCCCATTCCTGGTACTCTCCTTTCACAGGGGGGGGGGGGCTGTGCAGACAACTGTTTTTATAAACAACCCCTAAAGAATTTTGTGCATGAGCACATTATTTATTTCTTATTCTGATGCACCTGTAACTCTGCACATACAGTCATATGAAAAAGTTTGGGAACCCCTCTCAGCCTGCATGATAATTTACTCCACTTTCAACAAAAAAGTCAGTACTGGGGTGTTTTCTGAACAAAGATTTTTAGTGAAGCAGTATTCAGTTGTTTGAAATTTAGGGCAGGACTACATGGCCGATTCAGCAGAGATCCGACGCACTGCGCAAAATCGCAGGTGTCACAATTGATTGGATTAGCTCATTATGCCTTGCACTTCATAGGCAGGTGTGTCCAGTCATGAGAAAAGGTATTTAAGGTGGCCAATTGCAAGAGGCTGTTACATTTGCAAAAGTAGCTAAACTAAGTATTGATGTAATATCTCTGTTGGGGGTGCATGTATGCACCTGTCTAATTTTGTTTGATGCATATTTTCTGTTAATCCAATAAACTTTATGACACTGCTGAAATATTACTGTTTCCATAAGGCATGTTATATAGTAAAAGGAAGTTGCTACTTTGAAAGCTCAGCCAATGATGAACAAAACTGCACAGACAAAAATTAATTTGAGGGAGTGTTGCCCACTAATGTCCTGCGTTCAAGCACCACAGAATATGTCCTTACTAGTTGGCCTAGTTACTCATGAGTAATGAATGTTCTCACCTGACCAAATTGACCAGACCATTAACATCACATTATTTCCCTGCTTACAACTGGCCTTTGTGTTCTCCTCTTTTCAGGCTCTTACAGACGAGCGTTTTTACCTGCGCTCCCCTGCGTTCCGTTTTTCTGCGTTGAGCCGCAGGGGAGCTCAGGGATAGACGCATTACATTTTTTCCAATGGGGCTGTATTCACACAGGCGTGTGTAGGCGCCGAACTCAGGAAAAATGCAGCATGTTGCGTCTCAACCTGCGTTTGGCGCCTACACGCGCCTGTGTGAGAACAGGCCCATTGGAAAAGATGTAATGCATCTATCCCTGCGCTCCCCTGCGGCTGAACGCAGGGGAGCGCAGGTAAAAACGCTCGTCTGTAAGAGCCCTTCCAGGGCAGTTGTCTCCCCCTAACTGACAATAAGTGACCTTTTATTATTGTAACTTTATACATTATGGGCCTATTTATTATGCTGTGTAAAACAATAAAAGAATGTAAAAAGCTGTGTAAAATAAATGGCGAATTTATCAAATTGTGTTTTATTTTATGCCATGTGAACGCAGATTTGCCACCATTATTTTACACTGCTTCTGACCTTTGAAAGCAAGTCCTGGCGGAAGCTGCTCAAAGAAAAAGCGTGTAAAAAATGA
Organism: Xenopus laevis; assembly: GCF_017654675.1. Classification (NCBI taxonomy): domain Eukaryota; kingdom Metazoa; phylum Chordata; class Amphibia; order Anura; family Pipidae; genus Xenopus; species Xenopus laevis. The sequence continues at coordinate 65,086,346 of NC_054371.1, read as the reverse complement.
CAGTATTTTTACGCTGGTTTTTACAAGGCAATGCCTGGTGAATCATGCCTCTGTTTTTTACACCACAAAATAAATCTGCCCCAATGGGTATTTCCTGCATTACTATATAGTAACCAAAAATAAGAACTACAGTGAACTAAATGTAACCATTAAAACATATATATGTTGATAATCCTTCTTCCATGTGTAGACCTGATTGGTGTCAATATTCAAGCAGCCTTCTAATTACAAGCCATCGATTTGATAAACATTTATGAATGCGTAATAATCCAAAATGCACAATTCTTCTGTTATGTGAAAGCACAGTCTGGGTGTATTTAAATCTATTTATATTAACAGTCCATGAAACCATCTGAATGTGACATCATGCTAACACATACTAATATTAATAAGCCATAAACCCCTTAGATACAGTATATAATATATATAATATATATATAACTATAATTGGTCTTTAAATCCAATTGAAAAAAAAACATCCAGTCTTTTTTTGCTTTGTGTGGCACTGCCCATATTGCCCAATTAGTGCTTCATAATCAATTGCGTGACTTAAAAGGCTAACCACGCTAACCCAGCCAAAAGTCTTGTTATCTACACAGAAAAACAGGGCCCATTATTATATTATGATGCATAACAATTATTAGATATTTTCAGATTATTAAATGGGCAACTCTCCAACTTTTGCTGAACTTCAAATCCTTGCCTCGTACAACAAAACAGCTGATGGCCTGCAGTATGAATATCCCTCTTCAAATGTTAGCCTCAGCCCTTCTGCTTTGCCATTGACACCCCCTTCTATATCCCCCTGCCAGATTCCTGTTTAAAATCAACAGGTTTTACTATGCCCAAGGAATTCATAAGACTATCAATACAAATGTAATTGGACCCTTGATTAATGATAGTGCTTCTGTTCTTATGGTTACAGAATATGTTGAAAGTGGGAGACATTATCAGCACTGCAACGAGAAACACTTAATCAGAATGGACACAAAGAAACCATATCCTAAGTAGCTATAAAAACCTGCTTTCACTTGAATACTCTAAGGATGCTCTGCTTAGCAACATCTAGGTAAGAGGATAAAACAAGAGCAGTCACAGTAGTATTTGTTGTACTTAAAAAACAGTTTAACTTGGTTGAATCAGAGGAACTATTACCATATCCCGGTTTCACAATGTCACATTGCTCTTAGGTAACTGTCTGAAAAGCAGAATATGGCAATAGCCATTTAGTCTGGTGTTGGAGCTGATAAATATAAAGGCTAACATACAGGGACAATATGTCACCTAACTAATATTCCTTTAAGGGATTCTGTCAAGGGAAAACATGTTTTTTACAAAATCAGTTAATAGCGCCCCTCCAGCAGAATCCTGCATTGAAATCCATTTCCATAAGAGCAAACAGATTTTTTTATATTTAATTTTGAAATATGACATGAGGCTAGACATGGGACTAGTTACTCAGGTGCCCCAGTCATGTGACTTGTGCTCTGATAAACTTCAGTCACTCTTTACTGCTGCGCTGCAAGTTGGATTATCACCCCTCCCCCCCAGCAGCCTATCAACAGAACAATGGGAAGGTAACCAGATAACAGTTCCCTGAAACCTACATTGCTAAAAATGTTCCCATAGTGGTAGCTATCAATATCACTCAATAGTAAAAATCCAAGTCCAGCTAACCTAAATCCAAACTCCCACTTACATTAAGTAGGAGAAACAATAGCCTGCCAGAAAGCAGTTCCATTCTGAAGTGCTGACTCTTTCTGAAAGCACATGACCAGGAACAATGACCTGAGATGGCTGCCTACACACCAATATTACAGGTAGAAAAATACATTCATTGGTTCAAGCACAACATGTTAAATGGTAGAATGAATTACTTGCAAGTACACAGTGTAGTTTAGTAATAAAACCTATAGCGTAAAAATAACTGAATCAATTTAATAATAGTGTTATTTGTATTTATGCATTATATCAATATGTGTTAACATTAGGGCCGCTCCTTTAAATAGTAAAGGTGAGACCTCGCCACAAGCAGCAACGAGCGCGCAGATACCAGGGATGGCAAAAAGCAGTCTCTGGTAACTTTAAGAGCTAAATTTCCATCTATTATCAGAAATTTGTCTCCACTAGTTCAGAGAGCACTAGTGATGCAACAACCCTTTGACCAGCTTCAACGCTAAAGTTTTGAGCGTGATGCGGAAAGGAGGTGGTTTTGGGGCTGCTCTCTCAGGCAACAGCAGTAGCAGCAGCTCCAGGATTGCTCCTAGCTAATCTCATTCAGGAAGTAAGAATGTATTCCTACCAAATGGAATCTTTGCAATTGGAATGATTGTGACTTTGAGAAGAGTCTAGGTCCGGATAATTGTTAAAAGGCCTACCTCTGAACCATCATACAATGTGGTGTCCTATAACAAAGAGGGTGCTGCAGCCACAACCAGTGTCGGACTGGCCCACAGGGATACCAGGAAAACTCCCGGTGGGCCCAGGTGTCTGTGGGCCCTTGTGCTGCTAAACATTTGGCCTATTTCATGGCCATTCCCTATTTCTTTGAGAACAAAGAGGCTAAATAGATGGAATAATAGATTATAGTATGTAAAGAATAAAGACTAGGAGAATAGAGGTTGAGTGAGGAGAAGAAGAATAATTGTACTGAGAATACCTCTGGTCTAAGGTTTTTGGGTGGGCTCCACGTATCCCAATCCGACACTGAATACAAGTGACTCGGCAGGTCAGGTTGGGTGTGGGCAAACAAATTGTCGACCTAAACATCACTGCTTGGAACGCATTGCTTCCATTGCCTTCTTAAGGTCAGAATGGACCTGAAGAAGTCTATGGCAGTAGGTTGCAGAAAAGAGAGACCATATTGTTGTGTTTACAGACAGCTAAGCTACTGCCTACATAGGACCCTAGATAGAGACAAGTAGGCTACGTCTGCTCCCTGCTCTCTCAGCACCATGAATTAGCATGTGTATCTGATGGAACTAGATGTTACTATTCTTTTTCTTACCTGTTGTGGCCAATAATGCAATCTCTTGGCTGTTGCATGTACTTGGAACACATATCCCAATCACAAATTTTGTTCCATCCTTTAAAAGAAATCAGAATTAAAGTTGAAGCAGTATTGGGTGTTGATAGTAAAATTAGTCTATAATATAAACAGGGTCAGACTTGGCCAGCAGGTGCCAGAACTCCCAGGTGGCAGTCCTGGTGGGCCCCGGGTGCCTCAGTCCAACACTGGCCACAACACCAAAAAATACTTGTTGCATATCAGTGTTAAAGCCTGCCTGTAAGCTATCTCTATTTGGATGTCACAACGCTACCTTAAATTAAACCTCTCTAAAACAGAAATGGTTCTCTGTCACCAAACTAACACCTGTAACATCCAAGAAGTATCTATCGTAGTTTTACAATTCCACTATTACCCCATCTCCCCAGGCCCGGTGCCTTGGGGTTATCCTAGATTCTGCCCTGTCACTCATTTCTCATATACAGTCTCTTATTAAATTATGTCACCTTCACATAAAAAAAACATATCCAAAATATGATCATTTATAAACTCATCATTTTCACTCTCTCATCATATCACGTCTAAACTACTGTAACTCTCTATTAATTGACCTTCCCCGCCAGAGAGAGTCACCTCTCCAATCCATAATGAATACTACTGTCAGACTTATACACCTCAGCAACCGCTCCTCCTCTGCCATCCCACTCTGCAAATCCCTGCACTGGCTTCCACTATCTTTCAGAATAAAATTCAAACTAGTGACCCTGACATTCAAAGCAGTTGATAACTCTGCCCCATCCCTACATCTCTGAACTCATCTCTAGATACTCACCCAACAGCTTACTATGCTCCTCTACTGACCTGCTCCTCAGCTCTTATCTCATTAGCTCCTCACATGCTCACATTCAAGACTTTGCAAGGGCTGCACCCCTCAGTCTGTCTGACTTTCTCCCAACCTTTCTGCCTTCAAAAGATCTCTTAAAATCCACTTAGTTAGAGAAGCCTACCGTTATTGTTTATCTACCAAATCCAATACCATATGCTACATCTCTCATCAGCTTATTTTTGATCTTGCCCTCTCCCACACCTTGTGTCTCATTCCCTTCCCCTTTAGATTGTAAGCTCTTTTGCACAGGGCCTTCCTCACTTATTGTACCAGTACTGTTCATTATGTATATAACTCTGTATGTTTCATGCATGTAATTCATGTGATTTCTTTGTATAAACACATTTATTTTACAGTACTGAGCAATATGTTGGTGCTCTAAAAATACTGTACATGTTAATAATAATGTTAATAATAAAAGCAGGCCACAAATGGAGACCTTATTTACAAAGCATGGGGTATTAAAAGTGAATGCCGGTCCTATGTAACCCTGTACTTCACTGAATTACCTTAACATTGGCAAATTGACCTATTATTCCCAAACAACTGCCTATCAGTCAAAACCATTTTAGTTTGGGGGCATTCTTTCTAGATGTTTGTACAGCCTGCAGCCTTTTAGTTGAACTACAATCTCTATCACCCTACCACAGACTGCTCTGGGCCACTGATAGTTGAGATTGGAAAATTGAAGGTGAGACATCCCTTTAATAAAAAGAAAATCACAGTTTAGAATATGTTACACAGTTATAGAACTAAGCTGAAGCATGAGAGCAGCCTTGATTTATCAGTATTCATGGAATAACTCCTATGATGGTCTCTATGCAGCATACATATGTACATGGATTGTGTCGGAGCATGTAACTGATTCTGTATGAACAGCTCTAGTCTGTAGCTCTCTGAAAGGCAAAAATTGCCAGAACTGACCTTACATACAGGGCTCAGCTTTCCCAGATTGTCCACCATCTGACTAAAAAAAGAAACCCGCTTCAGCTTAATACATATCCATTCTTGTGCTTTAAATGGCCTAAATCTGTTGTTTCATTGCATTTAAAAGAATATGTTATTGTCAGTCACTGGATAAAACCGAAGCTGTTAGAAAAGTAATAGTATGCAAGTTTGGACAAGGTACTCACTTGCTCATTCGTGTGGCTTTACCTCCATCTAAAGGCGATGTCTGGCAATGTTTGTGAGGATCCATGAGGGCAGCAAAAGAAGAAATAAAAAAAAGAATGAGACGGTAATATATATACTTGCAAATTTAACCACTAAAAGCATAATTAAAATGAATAATTTAGCGAGAGGTATTAATTTTATTGACTGCCCCTTCAGTTATTTACTCTGCAGCTATTGTCTGATTTTACAAGCTGTCATTATTTGCCACATGCCAGACTGCGGAAAAAGAATTGGGCTGAGGGTCAACCTGCCAGCGGTTAATAAAAAAAAATTCTCTTTATTTTCGTGAGACTGCTTCGAGTTCATGTGCTGGAGAGAGACCTGACTTCCAAACAGCTTTGGTGCACACAGACTGAGTAATTGGTTCGGCAGCTAGAAGGGCTTAGAAAGGCTGCCCTCAAATTCTCTTGTAAAAACATATAGCATAATACGTTGCAAAAAATATTCAATATTCTCACAGTGTAGGGAGTATACATGCCAGGCCACCCTTGGTTTGTTCTTTTAGAGCACTAATTCTCAGTGCATATCATGGAGAACATCTTAATGGTCTCATATAAACAGGGTTTCTTTTCATCAAATTGTTTATAAATGCCCACTGATGACCTGTAAGGATATTCTCACATAACATAGATCTTCGGTGAATATATATTGGGAGTTGTCATAACACGTCTTCCACCCATGAAATGGTGACTTCACTGAATTCACATGGTAGAACACTGGTTTGTCATCCCATAGCCATACAACTTCTTCTTCTTTAATTAAGCAATTTATGAGGTATGATTGGCAGTGGCTTCGGGCTGAGTTTTTTTTGTCTTCCTCTGGATCAAAACAGTGCACATATGATATTATATTATAAGTTTTATTTGTCACAGCAGCGGTAGGACCTTGCCAGAGTACTGCCCAGGTAAGTTTAGAAGGAGGTTCTCTCCTGTGACTGCTCAGTGTATTGATTGATACAGATGCTACTACTGCTTGTGCTAAGGGGCAGCCTGCTTGGATTTCATCATCGAGACACTGCAGATTCTGGACTGAAAGCAGGGCTGCTGAACTTCTTTCATGTTGGAGGCACAGCATTGTTAAATTCTGCCTTTAGACAATTGCCTCGAGTTAAGCTGTCAAGGTCATATTTATTTGATAAAATGTGAATAAATGCTGTGGCTATTTTACACCCATCTCTGGTTTCATGAAGGTATACAATAATGGGGTTCAATGGGATGGCTCAGGGTGAAGTGTCAAATTGAGGAGGCCCCTTGTCATGGCTTCTCTCACAAATAAAGTGCTGACTGTGTCGGTCAGCTCTGTAACAGTGAAGGCGGGGGGTGGCACATACGTTATGAAGCATCAGGTGCCAAAACCAACAAAAGAGAACAGATCTTACAACCTGCCCTAAGACTGTGCCTCCTGATGCTGATTCACTGGTTGGTGCAGAGAGCAGCTTTCCCAGGGGAAAAAGCACTTGGTAAGTGAGCTGTAAGGGCTTGATCTGGTGCCCCTTAACCTAGTATTTGCACCCTGGGGAAATATAAAATTACCCCTAAAATGGAATTCATTTAGAATATATTATTATTGTTCTATAAATGGCCATTTTTAAAAAACATCTAGAGTTATAGCCATAAATCATGCCAGAAATGCTGCACTGTGACCCAAAGTGAGATTTTGACATTGTCCCCCATCTGTATTCATCATTTATGTATCTCATACTATTGTCATCCTTTTCAGTATGCTGAGGGATTTATATATATAGGGAAAGGGAAAGTTGTGCTCACCACTAATTTTTAAAGCCATTAGGCGGGGGTGCATTGAGGCTGTGATCACAAAATACATATAGACAAATACAAGAGTCCTCTGCACTCAACCCATTATCAATATATTTAAGACATTGACATTTTGCTCATACTGCTACTGAAAAATGCCTTACCCTTTAAACAAAACAGGGATTGTTTGTCCATATATTGCAATATATTTAAGCTGGCCAACTACGTCAAAGTCATCCCATATCTGGCCAGTCCTATGCTCAATTTTCATCTGATTCATTAAGAATTCTATTGCTTCATTATACATTTTACAAAGGGACTAAGTTTTACCTGCGACTTACTAGCTGCTTTCAAAGTAAAACGCCCAAACTTGGCTGCCCTTTTATTAGACACCAGTGGGATCACCTGACTATAGTTGGGAAGGGTGGGAGCTACAACATGGAGCTGGTCACTGCTCCTGTATAAACTATAACAAACAAGGGAAAGTTGTGCTCACCACTATTATTTAAAACCATTAGGCGGGGGTGCAATGAGGCTGTGACCACAAAATACATATAGACAAATACAAGATTCCTCTGCACTCAACCCATTATCAATATATTTAAGACATTGACATTTTGTGCATACTGCTACTGAAAAATGCCTTACCCTTTAAACAAAACAGGGATTGTTTGTCCATATATTGCAATATATTTAAGCTGGCCAACTACGTCAAAGTCATCATATATATATATATATATATATATATATATATATATATATATATATATATATACACACATACTGTATATAGGCTATATATATATATATATATATATATATATATATATATATATATATATATATATATATATAGATATATATATATCCTTTATAGACTTGTTTGTATTATATTATCATTTTAAAATGATCTGGCCCCAACCAACTTACCAAAGGGAATATACCGTCACAAAATATAACATATTTGTGAAATAGACATAACCACATGTGTAAAACAAAACAGAATCCTCTAAGCTAGTAATTATCAGGGGAAAATTTAAAAAAGGCCAACAGTTTCCCTAAACCTGTAACACCTAGCAAATGGACATTCAGCAGTTGTCAACTGCTCTAGACATAGTGAAACTAAGCAGCTAATTGCTTGCTGTGGATAAAAGGTCTAGCATTAAATGTTGTACTTGTATACTGATGAGATTTGATATCCTATTCATTTCCTATTCAAATAAACACTAGATATTGTATGACACAATTAAGAAAATGATATTTAGGGGCAGATTTATTAAGGGTCGAGTTGTGTTTTCCATGAAAAATTTGAGTTTTCGAGGGTATTTTCGAGTCAAACATTATTTTTTCAGGTTAAAAAAAAAAACCACTCCATCTAAAACCTGTCGAGGTCATGTAGAATGGCAGAGGTCCCTTGAACCATTTGAAGATGTTAATAGCCTTCATGATGTTAAAGTTTTTTTGGATGGTTTCACTCGAAAACTCAATCAATTCGAGCGTTTCGAGTTTTTTCCCGTAGAAAACTCGATTAATTTGAGTTTTTCTTAAATTAGAACCTTTCGAGCTCACATAGCTCTAAAATTTCCCATTAGATATATAACCCCCTCTATGTCAGTCGTTTCCTGCATGCTATTCCAATAAAGTACATTTCAGCTAAGCCTTTCTTTAATGCCAGACAAAAAAAAAAACGTCCGTCAGCTGAAGAGAGCTCATATAAACACAGAAATGTATGAATCTTGATGAATGATAACACTCATTTCCTGCCTTGCAAATAATCTGGACCTACAGTACGTGTGTCACCCATTTCCACTCAAGCTGTGAACAATCCCTGTCACTGTTTCTTATCCCCTGGCCTTGCCTCCTGCTCCTGGCATTTCAATCTCTTTCAGTGAGCAGGGTCACTCTAATGTGATGACTTTATCAATTCTCAGCTGATCTGCTTCAATTGTATAAGTGTCTTTGGCTGTCTCGATGCTATCTCCACCACTTCAACTCACCTGTCAGTTAGTGTTGAATATTTGCGAATGGTTTTTTTTTCCCTCTGTCTTTATAGCCTCTGACAAGCTGGAATAAAGCTAAAGCTAAAAAAAAAAAAACATAGGCAAGAAAAACAAAACAATTATTTTGTGTTATGTTTTGAGCTTGACGCACCTGCAAACTCATATCATACTGATTTCCTATGTTCTAATGTGACATTAGCAGAAAAAAATGCCTATGTGGTTTGTAGGCAACAGCGGTAACAAAAGGTCTCAAGTTCAACTCTTCCTTTGGAACACTAATTACCCTCAGCACACTGGAAAAAGTTGTTTTCACCTCTTGACATATGATCCAGAGTCAGCGTAAATTGGACATTTTAAACCAGTCTTACATTAGAAGGTAGGCATGCGGGTTATAGGTGCCATTTGTTGCTGATAATATCCTTCCTACTGTGTTTTCCTCATAATATCGAATAGCATAAATTACTTATAAATGGCAATCACATCCCATTAACATGCTCTGCCTCCCTGGTGGGGCCAGCTTGTGGAAGCAGAGCACTTTGTCAGCGCAAAATTAGACAGTAAATGTGAATCCCATGCATTTCAATGAACTTACAGGAGATGCCATGACAGGTACAAAGCAAGAACCTGATGACATTTTGCAACAGAGAATATGAAGTAGATATTAAAAATCAAAAGATCGAGGTATTGCTCACAATAATTCTACTTGCAGTTTATTGGAAACAAACTATTAGCCCCCATCACCAGAATCACAGCCACTTGAATGTTGATGTACTGCGCCCCCCAACTTTTGAAAAAGAAATCTCAAACTGGGGTTGTCCCACCAGTCATTGCTGAGAAAGATGGGAATTGTGGTTGGAACTGAGGCAAATGTTTGTATCAGTCATTAGTCACACTGCACAGTACCCCCATGTGATGCTGTTGTCAGCCCAAGGAACATATGCTCAAAACAGGCAAAGATTTACTCGTTTGATCAAGCTGTGGATCTTTGCCTGACTAGTCTCAACAAATATACCTTGGTCAACAATCGTGATACATGTGAGTGTGTTTAGTGGGTGATAAAAATAATTGCTTGAATGTATATCCATCTTAAAGGGAAAGTTCAATATTAGGTGTATATTATAGATCAGGGGTCACCAAACCTTTATACCTTTATAGCAACATTCAGATGTAAAAAGAGTTGGGGAGCAATGCAAGTATGAAAAGTGTTCCTGGGTGGTGCCATATAAGGGCTGTGATTGGCCACTTGGTGGTCCCTATGTGGACTGGCAGCCTACAGGAGGCTCTTTTTGGCTGTTCAACCGGTTTTTATACAACCAAAGCTTGCCTCCAAACCAGAAATTTAAAAATAAGCACCTGCTTTGAAGCTACTGGGATGAACATCCAAGGGGTTGGTGAGGAACATGTTGCTCAATAGCCATTGATTGGGGATCACTGTTATACAGTAGGTAGACCTGTTCATAACAACTTTTCATCTTCGTTATTTATTTTTTATTGATTTGAACTATTAGCCTTCTATTTATGGTTCTTTTCAGCCCTCAAATGAAAATCTCAAAACCAATCTGGCTGTTGAAACTGACCCAGGCTACCAAAAACTTGATTGACTGTGAGGCTTAAATTGTATGGTTATTCTTAGAGCCCAGGCTAAGTTAAAGATGCCTATTAGGAATGCAGTTAGAAACCCACCTAGGTTTTTCTGATGCTGTCTGTGGATTCCTTAAAGCATATTACCATTCGAAGAAAATGTAGCACTAAAACGTGCCAACATGTTATGAGTGAGGTCCACTAAAGCCTGAAGTGTCAGTTTATCAGCTTTTCAATGTGGTAGGAAAAAGTTCACGTGAATGAATATCAGAGATGCTGTAGTGCTTTTAGATTTTGGGTTAAACATTTGTCATAAAACAGAAGATCCTTTCTGACTAATGAAATATTATTCTGAAGGGGGGAAAATGGTTGCAGTGTTCCAAAATGGCTGGAGAGCGATATTCTTACTATGTAATTTCCCGTGGTAGAAGCTATTTATAAGATTACTGATGTCATATAACACAGTAAACTCAAGGTTAGTAGTATGACCATAAATCTAAATGGCTGCTGAAAGCCTTAAGTACATTTGCTGCCATAATTCAGTCAATGCTGCCTACCCTCTACATAAATATAAGTAATGGGTTGCAGTTAAACTGAAAGTGTCTGTTGTCTTTCTTGAGAATTCTGAATGAAGTGGAGGACATGAGATGAATGATCAAACCAGAAGCAAAATAGAACCCCTATGTTCTAGGACACATCATTAAAAATGCACTATGAAAGTGTCTATTGTCTTTCTTGTATTTTCTCCCATGTGCGATAGGCTCCTTTGAAAGAAAGCTATTTGAACATGTAGGGCCTTTTAAAACAGAAAGAAAAAAAATTGAATTATTGGATCTTCATCAAATTTATCACAGATGGTCTAAATGTACTGTTGACAGATGGAAAAAAAAACATTGGAATTAAACTGAATGTCTAATTGTGAATCATAAATGCAATGCCAGGTGCTCCCTGCCTTAAATACACATGCACCAGTGGGAAAATCTGATTTAAATATATTTTGTGACCTACTCTTGTTTCAGCTTTTTAGGACTCTTAGTTGGTTATACAGAGAAAGCAGAAAAAAAACCCTTTAAATGAAAAAAACATCAGTAGAAACCCAGAGGGCACAGTGATAGCATTAATATATAGCTGTAGACGTCATACTAATGCATTAATGGCTTGATATCTCAATTTCAGATTGGTTACCATTTACAAATACTGCAACAGAGTATTTTATTTTGGGCTTCCCTATGAATTATTATAATATTGGCATTGGAAGTCCTAGAGGAAGGAATGCAATAGGGGATCACAAGAATTACTGAATAAACTTTTCATAATTTTTTGCTATAGCCCATTTTTATGGTTATTCTGCAAGCCAGGAATATATAACTTGCAGTGTTCCATTAACCAAGAACTTGGGTTAACTACAGGCTACTTTTGGGTACCCAACCCATGCTTGATATTCTTTCTTCATTGTAACTGGCATATAAGCTAGTCATCAATATATCATGTTTAGAAGCAAACAATGGCAAGAGATGAGTGATCAGTGAAAGGATGCATGCATTGGGTCACCATGTCCATGCTCCTAAGATCCAGGTAAATGCTGAGTTCATAGATGCCTTTTTTTTTTTTAAGAAATCACAATTCAGCCCCTGTCAAGTCATTATCACTCCTCTCATTTATAATTTTATGACAGGAGAGTGTCCCATAACCCAAGATGATTGAAGGTATAAAAGAGAATGCGTTGGTCTGGAGCCCAGGCAGTATACACATTGCCTCGTTTGTGGATTTTGATCATTCTTGGCAATTTCCATCAGGTGGCTCACAACTTGTTTCCCTTACTGCCGTCTATATATTTAACAAGTAACGCTTAACACTGGCCGTACAAGGTCGTGTGTTTGGACGTTCAAATTTGAATATCCATTTGCTACGGTCAATAATCTGGTAGAGTGACGTTAGCCATGTGAATAAACTAATTCATGCACCATAGTGCACAAATTATCAACAGATCACCTGATTCAGAAATTGTGAGAAGACCAACTTCTGACTTACAAATACAAATGTAGCTCTGTAGAAATAAAGATCTGTTTTCCCAAGGAATCATCTGATTTTACCCTAACTCATGGGCAAATACAGATCTGTTCTCCAGCTGAATATTTTAATTTCATCCTAACTCTCTAACACTCTAACACTAACATGAGCATGGTTGCCCTCCAGATGTTTCTCAGAGATATAGATCAAGAAAGTCTTGGGGGCACCAGTTGCTAGAGTCTATCCCCACTTATAGCAGCATAAATGATTGCAGAGTATATTTCTGTCGTATTATTATTATTATTATTATTGTCATTATTATTATAAGTAATACATTGTTTACTTGTATTTCTATCTTTTCTATAGGTCTGTTTTAGTCACCTGCATTATATTGCATTATTCAGTATTTTCTTTTAGGAGGTAGATTATATTATTGTTCTGTGTTTGCATCTACTTTGTTACATTCTGGCTGCAAGCTACTCTCAGATGTGCTTCTCTAGGCTATCTGACAGAACTGAGGGCACTGAAGTGCTTGGAAAAATATCTGACCGTGATTGCATCCTGGATGACCGGCAACCGGCCAAGCTCACAGCACAAACAGTTCTCATTAATAGCTTGCAATGCCCAAGGGATGGCCTGGCTAAAACATATCAAATAAAAGTGCAGGCTTTCTTCTATAAACTCACTTTCCTGGGAATATGTTTCCAGCCTGATTGCTTTCAAAAATCTAAATTTAAACAAAAGGGGCCTGTGCAGTTTAGCTCAAATGTTGCAAACGCAGCCAGTAAAACAGGTCAGCACTTGTGATGGCTGCCATCTTGGAACACTTGTTTCTCATTACTTAGGTAAACCCGCACAATAGACATTACTTTTAAATAAAAAACATAAAATCTTTTGTATATCATTATAATTTGTTTGGTCTAACAAGCTATAACTACTGTTATGTTTTCCTGTTCAATAACGTGGTGTTTGCATTTGCAAAAATAATCTAGCATAAGGTTAATAACCTAGATGTTTTTATTAATAAGGCAGCACTAACCCTTGCTAATGCACGGGATTGCACAAGTAACACAATCGTTTGCAAACAGCTCTTTTTTGTGTACTAAAGCTGGTACTAGAGTAAGGACATGGAGAAGCCGAATTAAACAAGAAAATAGAAGGAAGCCATGCCAGCGCTGTGCTCTTGTGGTCATTCTTTTTTGTATTTCAGACTTCCTCCTTGGAGAAATAAGATTAAAATATAATCAATTCAAACACCTGCATTCTGTGCCGGGGAGACATAGATAACAGGGAAAGATGTTTTCCAATGCAGCTGCACACCTGTCTAAATCCCCATAGCAGGGACGGGTTTGGACAAAGCTGAAAGAGAAAGGCATACGATTCCACAGTCTTTACTGATTCTTTTAATGGGCTCTGATGGGTTTCATTTAACCAAAGAAGAAATGTGCAAAAGCGTTTTTATTTGGAAGTAATTGAAAATATGTTTTGCAGCCACATTACCACCCCTATTTTTTTTTTTTTCCTTTGGTCATAACACGCCGGTCTATGTACAGTTAGTATATAGTGACATCTAGCGATCACACAGCATAACTGATTTCAGAAAACTAAAGGGATTATTCTCTAGATCTACATGTACCGTACAGCACAGCAGCACACTGCAGATTAAAAACACCCCAGAGCTTACTCAAATGCCTCATGCAGCTTTTACAACTTGTTACAGTCACCTACATCTCACACAGTGCAGATCTCTGTAAGCACAAAGGATTCTGGGCATACAAAATGTTAGTGCTAATGAGACCACAAAACAACTCCTTTTGTTTTCTACACAGCAGTGAGTGGCAGTATTTATTGGATTTGTAACCTTGGTTAAGTTGAACAAAACAAGCTATGCAATGCAGCATGCTGAGAAGGCCTTTACTGAATCTATATATGTTGGAATATGCAGCATGGAGGCACAGTGGTCAACACTGCAGTCTTGCAGCACTGAGGCTCCAGGTTTGATTTCAGCCTAGGTATCACCTGCAAGGATGTTATATGTTCTCCCTGTGCTTGTATGGGGCAATGTGCTGACATTTTCCCCAGGTTCCAGCAGCACTGACAGGATCCAAACATGATCCAAACATATTGCTCCAGACCTGCAAGATAGCAATGACAACCACTGTGCTGCATTATTCCAACATTGATTCTCTAAATGCTACTCGGTATGCTGCATAGTTTGTTTTGTTCAGAGTAGTCGTGCCACGCTGTAAAACTCTAATACAAAAAACTTCTCCGTGTTGCCAACTTTTGGTTTTGGTAGAACTAAGCCAATGATGTTGGGGGTGGTGACATCAGGGGAAATTAGGTACTGTATATTAGTCATCATTTCCTTTATGACAAGTGTGATTTTCAAAAAACCTATATGTCCTCTTTAATACCCAATTTGTCCCCTGTGACAGCCCCGCTACATTTATTTCCACTTTTTTTATATTGTAATTTAACAGGGAAGGAATACAATAGAAAAAAGTTCAGCATTTTTTCCAGAAAATGTGTCAAAACCTTGCCCAGGTTCAACTTTAGGGATAGAAGTGCAGGAGCCCTATCAGGGACCCCAGTAGAATTTGCTGCTACCAAAGTGGTAGAGTTTAGACAGAGCACTGGCAGAACTGAACAAATTAGGGGCAGGATAGGGAGATCATGGGTGTACCTAGGTAGACATATGGGGCCCCAAGGTGCCTGATAGCAACCCTTGCCCAGCCTGTATGTGTAGTAAACGTTTGCATCATTTGGTGTGTGCTTAATGCAATGTTTACACATACAGCCTGCAGTAGAGATCCAATTTTATTCATTATACAGTTCCCATTCCTTCCTTTGCTTTCTGTCTCCTGCTATACTCTCACTTCCTGGTCCTGCCTTCCTACCCAGCCTGCCTCTCTGCCTTACTTAAAGGACATGTCAATTCTATTTCACTAAGGGTCCCAAAATGTTAGCCAGCCCTCAGTGAAATAGATTGCAAAATTTTTCTTAGATCTCAAATGCTTTGCATTTGGCGGTTGATGCATGGGCATGTAAAGGGGGTAAAATGTGAATTGTTAATAGGTGTAATTACAGTGTAGGAGTAAAAGTAATTGCAGAAGAGTCGAAAGTCCCAGGAGGGTGGAGATAATAAAAAGGGGAGGTTCTGCAGGAAAAATGGATATTCATCATGCGAAGTGTGGCACGCAAGGAAGTCACTTAAGAAGTGGAGGCAGCCCAACAGGAGGAGGTACTGAATTTAGCTATTGAGAGGCCTAGTTTGTGTAATAGCACACTATAGGAGTGTGAGGTTAGATAGGATAGTTAGCATGGGCAGTTGTAGACCTAACAAGGAGTAAGTGGGTATAGTGGCCCAGTGGGTACCCCGCCAGTCAAGGTTGGAGTGGATAGTTAGGGCACTGAGAAGTAGCTGATGAAAGGTGTTGGCAATTGGCCAGGCTGGTGTTTGGCAAGGCCCTGGAAATGGGGAAGTGTTGACTAAACCCCTAGTATGGCACCGCAGGCTGAGTGTTGCAAGTGGGAGAGGGCACTGGAGGAACCGGGAAGTATACTTGAAGTGTGCCAGTGTGTATCTCACCTGACTGTGCCAATATCCTGGATGTTATGTACCATGGATTTATGCCCTGTGAAAGTGTGGCTGCCAGTGACTGTGTGGACCATGACCCAGGATAATAAATAAAGGTTTTGTTCATTTGCAACTCCCAGCAACCTGTGTTCTTAGTGTGAGCTATCTTCAGGAACTACAGCCTTTTCAAAAAAAAAAATATGAAAAATAAGTAAAATGCTGACCTAACAAGAGCACCAGCCAGGAGAAAAAAAAATTAGAGTTCTATTTCACTGGGGGGTGCCTAATATACTTTACATGTCCTTTAAACATGCAGATACTACATTATCCTGTTTTCCTTATACATATATGCAGGTTGATCTCACAACTGATTTTGTATTACAATTCTAGCTTTATACAGAAGTTGGCCTGCTGATGTATTTTTTAAAGACGTGGGACTCTAGGCAGAAATCCCCTACTGTATTCAGTTGATTATATACTAGTCTTTGTATAGTGTTGTTGACATTGGCACTGTGGGACATGAGCCACACAGAAGAACAGGCATGTGAAGTGAGTAGCATTTCTGGCAGTGTAAAACTTATATTTGTAACCTTTTGTGCTTAACCTGCAGATTCTGTTGCACTCATAATCCACTTGTAAATCCAAAGACCTTGCAGTCTAATGCTAAGTGTTAAACACAAAAAGACAGATGTGTGTTCCTGTTTAATATCCTTACCCAGAATGCGTGGCACTCTAGAGAGATAAGCACTGTGCTGTATTCATAAAATATTTTGCATTTCCATGCCAGTGCCAACCATTAACAGCTCCAGATGTGTGCCCTTAAGACCCAAGGCTGTTAGTAACTGCAAGGCTTAATTTTTTATCTGGAAGTGTTGGCTTTTTATAGACAGAGAATACATAAAATTGCTGTGCAGTATGACCCATTCATGCTAGAAAAATGTAATTGAGCAATAAAAAAAAATAACTTGTGAAATATTTAATCAGCAGCTGAGCCTGGAATGAGCCTGTAATAGTAGATAGTTTGCTGATTGTAACATATCTAGGATTCCCATGGGAAATAATCAATGAGAAAGTTGAAATTCAGACTGATGCAATTCATTGATTTTTTTTCCCCCTCGTTTTATTTAGTTGTAGTATTCTGTGCCTGTAAAACTGTACCATTCTATACTATGTGCTATTCGTATATAGGTGTAAGTGCAGATCAATGGAGAGTTGTTCATCATCTAATTCATTATGGAAGCCAATATTATTTCCCAATCCTGCTTCTGCATGTTGTTACCCAAAAAAATGGTTAGATTGAAGCTAGAGGATAATGTACCATAAGGTATCCATTTATAAAATTGCATTCAACTTTTTAGCAGCAAATTGATCACAGCATCTACTTTATAGAAGAAGAAGAAAAGGTACTGATTCACCTTAATGTTAGGGGCTTCTGTAAGATTATATAGTGATGGGGTTTGTGCCAATGCCAAATATATATATATAAATAGGTACTACTCCAAAATAATTGTTAATTCAAAAACAAATATTAAGTTAATCTTGGAGGATATACTCACAATTCACCCCAGTCCCAGGGTGTAAGTCCAAGACAACATTTCAAAAGAGAGATGTGAGTACCTCCAACAGTAATGAATCAATCAGTTAAAAAATTTAAAAATGTATAAGAACATAAGAGCAAGACCTAACGCGTTTCGTGCCTGCTGGGGAACTTACTCATAGGCTGTAAGATGCCATAGACAGTGACAGTCACGCAGTGATATTATCGGCAGGCGACATAAATTTTCTAACCTGTCCGATCGACCAAACGACCGATCTCTGCTGGGCGAAAAATTACGGGACTCTCCACACACAGTCCGAAAATCGTATGAATCGTGGATTCGTACGATTTTTGGACCGTGTGTGGAGAGTCCCGTAAATTTTCGGATCGTTGCATCTATGGCCAGCTTAAGTCTAAAGAATCTAAGGGAGGAATTGAGCTCTTCAGGATACAGTAGGATGCAATGCAACAACACTGTGAGTGTTACTGGTGATTACCTTGACCTTTCAGATAAATCTTATTTACTTTACACATTTCTTTGTCCTTTAATTTGTCTTGTGATAGGAGTTAATTACAAAAATGTAGGAGCTAAGATTAGCCTTCATTTTGCAATATATTTGGCGCCAAGGCAGGTCAACAACTGCTAAAGACAACACTAATGAACAGATTACTACTATTACGAATTAAATCAAAGTATTAGCAAATGAATTATGGTCAATGAATTAAAATCAAATCTCAGACAATAGAAAATATTTTAGATTAATTTCACATTATGTTACTTTCCACGTAGTGATAGAAATCACTACGCTATGTAGTGATAATTTTGGCACTAGTATTCAGTAAATATTGAGAAAGCTTATGTATTATGGTTGAGACAATAGCAGAAAACATATTTTTCTTAGGGGCCTATTTACTAACATTCTGATTTCTTTTTTTTCACAAATCGTATTTTTCTCAAAAAAATAGTGGCTTATTCCATTTTTTTTAAATTTCTAAAACTCCTAAGAAGCACATTTTTAAAGGGTCGATTTTCGAATTCATTTGAGTTTTTTAAACTCCCTTAGATTCGATTGAATTTGAAATTCGACTTGGCGCAATTTATTAATAAATCTAATTATTAAAACTCAAACTAATTTAAACATACTGAAAACTCAAATCTGATTTGATTCAAATTTGATCAATTCGAGTTTTTTCTCTGAAAAAAGGAAGGCTGCAAACATCTCCAAATTGATCCCTGGACCTCTACCATTGACTAAAACAATAATTTGGCAGGTTTAAGGTGGCAAATAGTCAAATTAGAATTTTTAAAGGGCCAGAGTATGATAAATCTGGAAATGGAATTGGAATTTTTTTAAATACTCGAATCGAGTTTGGATAATTCCCTAGTCGAATTTGACAGTTTTGACCATAAAAAAATGTAATTCGAATTTTCAATTCCACTCTAAATAAATCTGCCCCTTAAAGTTAGAAATGTATTAAGTGTACAAGCCAGGAAAAACTTTTGCTGGTAAATGTTTTTTCTGCCAGCAATTTGCTAAATTTTAAAGGTTTTCATATTTTTTCATTCTTTCAGCTTTGTTTTTCATCTCTACTTATTATATTTGGATCTTTTGCTAAATTACATGACATTCATGGTTTTAGAGAAAACAAGTTTATTCTTGGTTTCAAAAAAACATTAAAATTAGAAAGTTGATAAATGGGCCTCCCTATGTCCCTATATACCAATTACAGTAGAGCCCTGATTTTACTTTTTCCTGGAATTGATGGCAATTGTTGCAGTTCTATCAAGGCAAGCTGCATGTTTTCTTTACTGGATTTACTATTTCCCAGAATTTACTCTGTTTTAATGCAGTCACCTGGGAAATGTAAAATCAGGGTTCTACTGTATTAACACCATAAGTTTAATTATTATTATCAAAACATATTAATTAAGAACCATAATATTCTGCAGTGCTGTACAATAGGTCTGTTAACAAACATACAGTCTATGTCCAAAAATTGATAACTACAGTGGATAGAGTGCCGTGTTCAATAGACTTACAATGAATAACAATGATGATCTCCTCATTCCCCTAAACCTATATTACTATTAATCTTACGATTTATTTGTAAAGTGCTTAAGCGTAGCTAATGCAAGAATGCTAACATGCACTGGAGACAAGAAACCCTGCCCTATATGCATTAGTTGAAAAAGATAAGGGCTTAGTGCTCCAGAAATAATACACTTCATTGGTGTTGTATGATTGCCTTTGCTGAGAAACAAGACAAAGAATAGAATAATTGCACTTTTAAGCATCTCCAGTACTATATTCTCTATGGAGAATGTTCTGTATTGCAAAGTCGGTAGCGTTACAGTATTCACAGAAGCTATAAGATTGGAAGTGGTTAAAAAGATTTGGGCTGCTTTATCACTGCTCATTGTTTCTCTCTCCCCCTCTTGGAGACACCATTCTCTCCTCTCCCCATATGCCTATTTGTCATTGGAAGTAACTGCAAAAGTGGAATGGAAGCGACTGAGAGGAGCAGATTGATCCATTCATGTGCTTTTACTGCTCTTTTCTCGGCAGGAAAAAAAATCACTCCACAATACTTTATTAAATGTGAAAAGTGACAAAAGAATGAGGTCTGAGGCAACCTGACCTTGATCATGAGATAAAATGCCCATGAGAGGAGGTGATGGACATGCTTTGATATTGATAAGTGACATTATAGGCGAGTAAGTGTTTCTATTAAATAGCATTTCTGATTGCTGCCCTCCTAGTGTTATAGATTGGCAAATGTGATCATTCTTAACCAAGAGGCATCTGGCTAAGCATGATGGGGAACAGGTGAAACACAAATGTTCCTTTAAAGTACTGCCCTTCAGTTGGACTGCTAACTAACATTTGCCTTCAGGCCCCCAAGTCACAGTTTTAAAACTAACTGGGAATAAACTGGGAATTCAGGTACTCAGTAACCACCCCTTCAGAAATGCCCTGACTGTTGAGTAAGGACATTTCTCTAAGTAGAAGTTTCTAGGGATGTATTCAGTAATTAACAAATTGCAAAGATAGATACTAGTGGCAGTCAATGGTTTTCTAGCAGCTCAATAGACCAGACAATGCCAACTGGTTCCAGTCCTCTCAGGAGATTGGTCCCAGTGGTTGGCTTGGGCAGAGACAGGAAATGCATGGGTCATTAACAGTTGCCGTGGTGTATCAACTGGGGGCCTCCCACCTCTCCCTGTCTGCCCACTGCCGATGGCAGGCAACATTTTCAGGCACTTTCAAGCATGAACATTCATCCAATAGAGTGGCTATATAGGAAGTAGAACCTACATTCCAAGCCCCCCCCCCAGTTATGTCACTGGACAGATGAGGAGCCACTCATTTCTGCAGGTTCAGGCTGGGGAACTACCATTATAAAGACAGAGCAGCCACTTTTGCATTTCTTTATTTATGTCACCTCCATACCTCCCAACATCTGAAAAATGTTGAGGGACAAAAACATCTGTCGCATGCAGTGCACCAACATTTTTTGACCACACCCATTTTGTGACCTCACCCCTAAATACCACATCCTTTTTACAAAATTTGGCAGGTTATAGAAGGTTTGAACACATTTCTAGGGGTTTTAGGGCCCTGTTTTTATGTGTTATTACAGTTTTGCTAATAAAGGTGAAATTACCTTTAAGCTGCAAGTCTCAGTTCTACCTGCTTATCTTACTATTATTAGTATTGTATCTAAGTGCAGGTGCTGATTATTCTAGGCTCTCTCCAAAAGCCTCCTTATCTAATTAAGTTTGAGAAACTTTGTGTCTTTTTCTGGAACAGGAGATCAAAGAGAAATAAGAATCCAGGACTGCGGGCTGAGCTGTCAAAATCAGGACTGTTCTGCAAAAATCAGGCCAGTTGGAAGGTATGCACCTCCTCCATGCTTATATTCCAGATATTTATGGTGGAAATTCTCTAGAGAATTTCCTCACAATTTACACCAAGAGAAATTTGCCACACTACTCTTGTTACAACATACAATTTTTAGTAAATATATATATAATATACTACTTCCACGTAACTGAATGTGCAATTATTTTGAGGTACTTTACCCGTCCCTTCCTTTAAGCTTCCTAAACAAATGAATGATGAGGGGCTAGTCAATAAGCAAAATTTGTACATGTGAAGTTGCCCATAGCAACCAATCACAAATTTGCTTTCAGTTTCTAATATGCCATAGACCAGTGATCCCCAACCAGTAGCTTGTGAGCAACATGTTGCTCCCCAACCCCTTGGATGTTGCTCTCAGTGACCTCAAAGCAGGTGCTTATTTTTGAATTCCAGGCTTGGAGGCAAGTTTTAGTTGCATTAAAACCAGGTGTTCTGCCAAACAGAACCTCCTGTAGGCTGACAGTCCACATAGGGGCTACCAAATAGCCATTCATAGCCCTTATTTGGAACCCCAATGGACTTTTTCATGCTTGTGTTGCTCCCCAACTCTTTTTACATTTGAATGTGGCTCACAGGTAAAAAAGGTTGGAGACCCCTGCCATAGACTGTTTAGAGCTAATGGCCCAGTGTTTGAAAGTCAGCCAGAGCTGACCACGAGGGCAATTCGTTTTTGGACATTAACTTCTTAATATCTTCCAACACCTTTTCAATAATGTACGCAAATCAATTTCTTTAGATACTGAAAATTGAGAATTTAGTTAGAGAATGCAAAGCAGGAATATATATTCTCAAATATATGATAAGGAGAAAATACAGTACGACAAAGGTCAAAATCAGTGCAGCGGTGCCCTAAGGACAACCAAGACACTAGACAAGCTAGCGTTCAACAAATTATAAAACTTAATTAAGAATGGTTTGCGCAGGATATATTTTAAACTAGATAAATGGTGAATTAGGCCGCATGGAGTGTCCTCACCCAACTTAGAAAAGTAAATATAAATATTAGAAAAATGGGACTTCAACTCCAAATGACCAATTCACCATTTCACCATTACAATATTAATTTGGATATGGAATTACAAAATATTCTCAGAGTAAAAATAAAAGGCAATATTTATTTATTTACCACCATGCCATGAATTGGTTAAAAACATTTAAAAACCAAGGAAACAGCGCTGCATAAGGACTGAGGGATCCCTCTCCACTGACAACATACAATGATAAATTAAAAGTTTGTAAAGTGGAACTGAGCCACTCAAAATAGGTAGCTGATAAAAGCCATCCTGGGTGGCTTAATTGTTTGCAATCAATGAAATGGGTGCACCTGGAACAAGGTCCATGCTGGATAGTATTGTATCAGTTGTTACAAAGTTGGGAAGAGTTTGCTGGAATAATGATTATTGATCTATAACACTCCGATGAGGTGTAGGCTAATCAGCCCTAGCTGTGTAGCCAAGTCAGTATGGGGCTGTTGTATTAGACAGCAGTCTGTGAGTCAGAATGACACTGCATTGGCGTGTAGTAAAATGTATAATCCAAATGCGGGTTACAGTTTCAAGACCCCCTTCACAGCCGAATAGTCACTCTGGCCACAATAAAAGTTGGTGTCCTATTGGACGTAATAACCCAAAGGGGGGCCCCGGGTATCACCAATTCCAGCCCCAAACACAGTGAATTTTACCGACCGTAGCAGGCTAACCGATCTGGCTCCAGACTCCTTCCCTCCAATCCAATGCGATCAATGCATGTACTTGCGCAGGTGCATTCCAGGGTCCCAGAGATAACAGTGGAGGATGGTACCTCAGCTCAGCCACGCTGTATCTCAACAGCCGTTTCACCACAAAACGTGGCTTTCTCAAGAAAAATTATAAACCTTCACTGCGACCTTAAGACATTCACCCAGATGTTTTTTCCCCCAGAATCACATGGAGATCATCACCCCCATCTATTTATGATCAGTGAAGCGTGGTACCACATTCCACAGTATGGCATGTTCTTCCCCCATCTATTTCTCACGAGAGACATCAGATTCTATTTTCACAAGATAATAATCGCTAGCTTCACATACCATCTTTTTTATTGTTATTATTATCCCTCCTTTCTTTCCTGATCCAAATCCTATGATTGCTATCTCATTTTCTTGCAAAAAACTGACATATCGACACTGAAGTTAGCTGTAAAACAATACCCTGTCACAACTATGTGAGTGATTATACACTGGTGTTGCTGTTAATCAGTGCCAGTACAGCTATGGTGCATTATTATTTTCACTGTGAAAATAAAGTACACAGAGTTGCACAGACTTGGCTGGCTTGTACAGCGCTGCTGTGTACAAACACAAATGGTAAATATCCAACTTCTCCTATAAATGCTCTTGTAAAGAAAAAAACAAATGATGCTATTTTTGAAGAGAAACTCAATCAGTCAAATTAGAAATATACAAACCCAGAGCTAACCTGTTAACCTGATAATAAAAAATGAGAATATGACTAAACTATGAGGGTGGAAGAAGTGTCTTGAACATCTCACATATTTTTTCTAAATGAAGCCATAATGCATACTAATTAGAGTCATATTGCATACCCATATATGACTTATATGAAATAGAAAAGGGAAAAGAGGCTTAAAGGGCTCTGACACTAGTCATATTTCTGCTTAATGAAGTTTCATTTTCAGTGAGTGCAGGTAAAGTGTTTAGTTTTCATAACATAACACATCTAGCTTTTCAGAAGTCTGTATTACAAGGGTAGTGGTCATTCTCTGACTTTCTTATCTACCCTACTGCATTTCTGCCCTCTGTATTTAAAAAAATACAGAGGGCAGAAAGCTCTATAAAATGCTAGCAACTATAATAAAGTATGAACCAACTATTGAGATTTAGGGGCCGATTCATCAATAGTCGAATATCGAGGGTTAATTAATCCTCGATATTCGACTGGGAACTAAAATCGTTCGACTTCGAATATCGAAAGGATTTTTCGTTCGATCGAACGATTAAATCCTTCGAATCGAACGTTTCGAAGGATTTGAATCCAACGATCGAAGGAAAATCCTTCGATCAAAAAATCACAGGCAAGCCTATAGGGACCTTCCCCATAGGCTAACATTGACTTCGGTAGGTTTTATCTACCGAAGTAGGTGGTCGAAGTATTTTTTAAAGAGACAGTACTTCGATCATAGAATGGTCGAATAGTCGAACGATTTTTACTTCGAATCGTTCGATTCGTTCGAATTCGATCGAATTTAACCAATTCGATGGTCGAAGTACCCAAAAAATACTTCAAAATTCGAATTTTTTTACATTCGAATTCTTCACTCAAATTTTGTAAATCTGCCCCTAAGTTTATTAGCTGTGAGGAGGATATAAATAGCTTGGACCTGAAAGGTTTGCGGCACTAGAAATAAAAATCATGCAGTAAGAAGCCACTTAAGAAAGTCTTTTCTCTGGACTGTTATGGTGGGGACCTTGGCCAAGTAGCTTTTGCATGGTCTCATTATTCATGTGAAGTAGGACTGTCCATCTTATGATGAGCTGTTGATTGACTATAGGTCAGCTTTTTGCTTGAGTTGTAATTCAACAATAACTGAAGGGACATTTTTCTTCACTGGGTATTTTCTCCACTGTCACTATGTGCTGTTGTTTCCCCTGCACAGTCAAGAGTAACATTTGTGGAACATTATTGTGTTTTTTCCAATTCTACCTAACTACAGTTGACTCTCTCCTTGGACCCCACTATGTAACTGAGCCCTGAGCAGTTAGGGTGAAACTACATGGGAGATTTTGATCAGATTTTGTGGGTCAGATTTTATCTAAACTTGCCACACAATAGCACACAGTACAAGATTTGTAGGAAGCTCTGAAATCTACCCCCCTATAGGTAGAATGTAAAGTCAGATGGTGTCATTTGCTCATGCATCTACATCCATACATTCAATGGAAAAAAAAGTTGGTCAGACAACATCAGATGTAGACTCAGCATGTAGTGTTTGCATTCAACATGTTGTGTCACGTCATGAAATGGAAAAGTTTCCATGTAGTTTACACTTTAGATTTTTTGCATCAGTTCCATTATATGTGGAGCCACACGACTACATCCACCTTGTTGAAAGCGTTCTGCAGATCCGAGACCATGCAACAAAAGCTTTAAGCTCTTAGGCCTGCTTGGACCATCCCAAAGACAAATCTACAGGCTTACTCTTTAACCTGAATAGGTGTATCTAGTAGAATTAAGTCAATGGTAACTGGACATTTAGAGGTTTTTTTTCCTTGAAAACATTTCACCACTCATTCGAGTGGCTTCTTCAGTTCAACTGAAGTAGTAGGGAATTCCCCGGCATTTCAACCAATGACGGTAGTAAAGTCACAGACATCCAATCACAATGGTTCGACTGAACTTCAATAAGGTGTTGACTGAAACTCACAGATGTGTGAAAGTTTGATCCAGTCATAACGGAACAATGATTTTCATTGAGGCAAGTGTTAATCTTTCAGTGTACTTGACTGGAAGTGTGAATAGTTGTGAAGCTGCCGCGGTAAGGATGTCAAAGTGGCATTATATGTTCATGACAAGCGGTGTTGCAGGCCCCCTCCTCTGTTCAGGGATGGTTTCTCCACTTTGGAATAAATTGCCTCTTTCACACCTTTTTAAAACCATCTTTCCTCTCTATCCAAAATGTACACATTGTTTTCCCTAAATGAGTGTCCCTTTGCATTGAGGTATAGAAAGACTGCTGAGTCTAGTCCTGAGGAGTTAGCCCTTTTATGTTGTGCCATTCTCTTACACAGCGGTTGTTTTGTCTCCCCAATGTATAGATTGGAGTACTATTCACTACACTGGACAGCAAAGACCACATTGTTCTTCATGTGCTTTGGTGTTGGGTCTTTAGGGTGCCCCAACTTCTGTCTTAGGGTGTTGCTGGGTTCGAAATACACAGTATTATCATGTTTCTTGAAAATTCTCCCAAGTTTTTCCAGTGTTTGGGCCACATGTGGGAAGACTATATTACTTCACCTGCTATGCTCCTCCCTTCTATTTCTTGTTTTAATACTGTATATATCATGACCTGGATAAATGAGAATCTTCATAGACATATTGCTACTGAATAAGTGCCTAATAGTGTCTGATGTTAAGCTGTATATGGCATGAAGCTGTTAAGCATTGCCTGTATCTTGTGTTGAATGATGCACAAGTATTTTCTTTGCAATTCTATGCACTTTAAGATAGCAAATCAGCTCAGAATCATCTCATTAATTTCTAATCAGTTCACTGCTTTCAAATCAGCCCTGATCATTTGTATTTTGAATTTTAACAAATTGATTCACTCATCTTCATGAGAAAGAAATAAGCTCATTGTTTCTCAGAAATGTGTTTTTTGGAGAACTGAAGTGCTAACTGTGTAACGCACTCCATCCTGATTACTGGAGAGGCTAAACCAATTTACCTTGGAGTTTTATACTTGCAGAGAGCAGTGCTATTGTGTGATGTGCATTGAGCTTACACTTTCCAGATAGGGGAGATATTTTTCTTTCTAACCTGCAGTCCCGGTGAGTGCATTATAAGCCCAAAGCCTAGCACAGTTATACACTCAGCTATTATCACAAACCTTCAGAAAAAACAAATGTGGTTCTTGAATGAATTCTTTCACAGTCTGAGTAACAGGATTTTATATTGTTAGGTTCACTTATTGTGCGACTGAAACTATCCATTCTGTGTGGCAGTTTGACTTCAAACACTTTGGAAATCCAAACAGGGAAGACGGAGCACAGCATCCTAATGTGAAACCAGCATGATAATTCCCATTTCACCATTACATTTCTTTGCCTAGAGACACTGAGGCAGAGTAAAGTTTATTTAATGAGAATGTAACTTGTATTATTTAGGGCATGTTTAAACTGTGAACCATAATGCAAGGAAATTTATATAGCATCTGCACAGCGTTCTACTGACTCTGATGGCAACTTTTTATCCTGTCCTTGCCTGTAAAAACCATCATTACAGATCCAAAGTGAGCCAGCTGTTATATTCTGTGACTGAAGCACAGAGACAAGTGGAAATGTATTTACCATAAATTAAAATCCCACACAGAGACTCATGCTAGGTGTTTTAAGTTTAAGCTTTTTACTTTTCTGTGTGCTCTGACATATCCAGTTTCATGTCCATTTGTTCAGATGAAAAGTAACATGTAGTTTGGGTTCCAAGGAGATTGCAGGTTGGAAAATTTAAGATCACTTGAATTCATAGCATTGACCCTTTGCCATTCCTAGAGATATCTTTAACATAGTCCATAGAACATATTGATGCTTTGTAAAGAATAAAACGCCCCACATTTTTTGGAAATCTCAGTTTCATGAGTGTTTACTTTGAATGCATTATTCTTTTCAATTAATGCTGTCAGTTTACAATGTAGATGCCAGTTTTAGTTATAGATTTCATCACTCTATCAATCTTTCTTTGGACACAGGCCCGGATTTGTGGCAAGGCCACATAGGCCCGGGCCTAGGGCGGCGCAATTTAAGGGGCGGCCCAGCCGCATCAGTAACTAGCACACACTAGTAACTAGCATGCGCGCACACACTGAGAGGGAAGAGGACGGCACCTGGAAGGGGAGGGACATCGCTGGACAGGGGGAAGCGGAAGTGGAGGCGACAGTGCTGGACAGGGGGAATCAAAGGGGACGGCACATTGCTGTTCCCGAGTGTTAAACTATGCGCACGCACAGAAAGCGGAAGGCCCTGGAAGGCAAGGGGACATCGCTGGACAGGGGGAAACCGGAAGTGGAGGTAACAGTGCTGGACAGGGGAAGCGAGGGGGACAGCACCGGCAGGGGAGCGGGGGCGATGAGTAGAGCCGGCCTAGGGGCGGAAAGTTTGTAAATCAGGGCCTGTTTGGACACATCTTTTATTCAGTACAATTGTGTACATGTCCTAACAAAGGCAACCTCCCCTCCCAATGTCCCATTCACTAATTACACACGTGTCACAATAGGTTCTGCTGCCTCCATTTACATGATAAGAAGGTTCTTGCCCAGTACAGCCCACATTCATCATAGTTATCAGACTACAAGACTGTAGGTGTCTTCCTTATATTTAATAGAGGTCCTGTACATATGGAGATATTATATTTATATAGCACCAACATGTTTATGGTGTTATGCATGGTCCCAATAACTCTTACAATTTAAGGTCCCTATCATATATGACCAATTTTATGAAGAAGCTACCTGTATGTATTTGAAGTGTTGAAGGAAACAAGAGTGCACAGAAACAGGGAGAACATACAAATTCTTTGCAGATAGTGCCCTAGCTAGAATTAAACTCAGGACCCCACTAAGGCAATGCAGCCATGCTAGCCACTGAGCTACTATATAATATGTAATGCTGTTTTGTTAGTCTCATTAATCTAGTCTTTCAGATTATACTATATTCTCCTTTCACTTTTGCCCTTACTACACCTCATACAGTAATGCTAATTTTCTGCTGGCATATACTGTACACTTCCTACATATTTACTTTCTTCTTTACACATTCTATAGAGACTGCTCTGACAAAGGTAATAAATTACAGACATGCAGCTGAGCTAAAAGGACACTACACTCAATTAATTGTGTTTGACCTCTCTGCAGCCTTTGACTCTTAGCATCCCCTTCATAGTGGTGGCACTACCAATCATACTGTACATTTCTCATGTGCAATACCATTTCAGGCATTCATTAAAGAAATTCATTATCCTTCCTCCCTTCCTCCTCATTTTGAATTCACAAAGGATCAATCCTAGGACCACTTCTCGTTCCGCTTCCCGACCTTTAAAAGTCAGCATATCATATCTTTAAGCTTCAGATTCTATCTGCGTACAACAAAAACGCAGACCTCTCTACAATCAAATAGGTTTCTGAAATAAGAGGAGTGTAAGAGTACCTTACTATGGTCTTCCTAATCGCTGATGATATGTGTGTTTTTTAGACTTCTTATCCCTCTTTAACATCATCATCTCACTTCTTCCTTCTGCATTGTAGTTAATACAGCCAAAAAACCCAGTTTCAGTAGCAAACTGCCTGTGTCACACTGAACCGTGGAAGCAAAGTATAAGAGGAAAACTATCACTAAAAACTGATATGGCTTCCTTAAAAACAGTACCACCTGATAGATTTTGCTAAATCAAACCAAAACACCCTTTTCTAGATTTGATTGTTGAAGCCTGATGCCATAAGCCTTCTCATTATCATTCCATCCTTAATTTGGGTCACTGAATCTTTCCTTCAGAAATCTCCTTATAGACAAGAGAGCAACATCATCTCCAGAAGGGTCTATACAACATCACCTCTCTATATTCCTGGTATTATAAACTACTTATTTGCCTCAGTGCCAAATGTTGCCTTGGCTTCTTTAAACAGTATCATGATTTTATTATTATTCAGCCCAATACAGGTATTAGATCTCTCAATCGCTCAATTTTAGTCCTACCAACCAAATCTATTGAATGCATTAACTGTGCATATTTCCCAAACTCTTATCATCTTCAAAAATGGATAGTCTACTATGTATGCTATTTTAGCTACCAACTAGAGCACAATGATGTATTTTTCTACTTGTATGCATTTATGTTTGGATTTGCTGGTCTATTGTCCATGGGATGTTAAAAGGAGTCAGACCTACGAGAAAAAAAAGAAAAGTATAATATGGACTCAAAATATACTCATTTGTTTGCTTTAGTGGAAATAATTCCATAATTGCCAAGGCCTAAACTAAAATGTTGAGTAGCTCATACAGGAAAAAACTCATCCAGTTGTCAGGATAAAGGAAAATAATACCTCCAGAATGAATGCTTAACCAACTGATTTATATCATATTAAACAGCCTATCAAAGAATCTTACCCAACTGGCAAACAGTATATATATCACTTAATATTGCCTTTTTACATCTCTTGCCTTGAGCCACCATTTTGTGATGGTCTGTGTGCTGCCTCAGAAATCACCTGACCATAAATACTGCAGCTCTAAATGTAACAGGAAGAAATGTGGGAGTAAAAGGCAAAACTTTGTCCAGTAATTGGCTCATGTGACCTAACATGTATGTGTGCCCTTGGTTTGTTTGTCTATGAATCATAGGATCCCATGGGGCGCCCCTTAGTATTTAAAATGGCAACTTTCTATTTACGATTACCCAATGGCACATTCTGCTAGGAAAGTAAATTTTTATGAAAATGGTTTATTTAGATGAAGCAGGGATTTATATATGGGCTGTTTAATGCAATATATTTTTATAGAGACCTACATTGTTTGGGGGTATAGTTTTCCTTTAAAATTTATAAAAGGTCAGAACAACCCATAGTGCAGCCTATTCAGAAGAACTGACTTTATACGTTTTCTGGTTGATAGATGCAACTGCCTTGCACTGAGGCACTCAAGCAGAATGCTTGACTGGAATGAAGATGTTATGTAATAAAAAAAGAAAAGTTTGCTGTAACTCATCTAGTACAACCAATCATCATGTAGCATGCTGGTCTTCATTTTGCATTGCTATGGGTTGGTCACCTGCTTCAGATTCTGCAAGTATTATTACATTACCCCAACAATGTCTTTGGATCTTCCACATCCTGCTTTCTGCCACAATTTTGAGGAATAAATAACCATTGAATCATGCACAGTTCAAGAACTGGTTTGGAGGAAGGGGGATCAGTGTCTAAATAAACAGCACCATACTTAGTTATAACCTAATTAGCAAAGGGATTAGGCCATATGATCTCAGGGTGGTGGGCAGACCGAATGGTGTATTTCAACAGAAATGGGCTGTTTCTTTTTTAAGGGGGGGTCATAGGAAATGACAATATCTCTTTAAGGCCTGAGTAATGCATTTAAATCATGACATAAGATCAATATTATATGGTTACTTTCTTTTAATAAATTATTAGCACAGCATATTAGCAGCAGGCTTAGATTTTCTGCATGAAGCTCAGAATGGTTATGGGAATTTTTTCTTAAAGCAGAGCCCCTTTGAACTTTCTTTTCTGCTTTAGACATAAAAATGAACACAAAAGAAAAATACCTTGGCAGAAAATCATAATTCTCTACCTTGTAGCATTCAACGAGCTGAGAACTCTTGCTTGTTTTATATTGAACAAATGTTGTGATTTTGAAGAAGAAATTGAGGCTTTTATAGCCATGTCCTCTCACATTTTTTAACTGTAAGACATAGGTCTGGATTATTTGAACTCATATTACTTATTAAAGAAAACACACAGTTCTATTTTAGGCTGTGATTGAAAAGACAGGGACAGGGAGAAGAAACAATATGAAATCGTGTTTGTCTTTCATTTTTTACTATCTTCTTTTATAGCCAAAGTGAAAACTATAACCTCAGGCTAAGCTATGTGTCCATAGGTAAACTTCCAGTAACGCACTGGTGAAAATTGCACTTTGAGCTGGCCTGAGGCCTCTGCTCTCCCATGTTACTCACACACATATTGTTGCACATCCTTGCAACAAACCTCGATCCCAATACAGAATCTAGTACATTAAATGTAAAATGAGGCAAAGCAATTGAAAAGTAGCTCAAAGGACAAGCATATATTTTGTGACAAGCTGGCTGCCTGTACACGTAGGTTTTAGGGGGAAGTTAGTCATGTTAGGCAGGTTTAGAAGAGGACCAGGAGCAAAAAGACAGGGACACCACATCTCCAGGTAAAACAAAGGTTTATTTCTCCAAGCCTTTCCTAACATTAACACATAGGAATACATTTCATTAGCAGACAAAAAGGAACACCAAGAGCCCCAATAGTGTAATATGTTTTTACAAGGAGTAATGGTAGAGTACACAAGTTAATACTCACAAAACAGGGTTACCGATAGGCAACCACTGTATAGGCAGGTGGGGAGATTATCCTGACCCCACTCAGGAATAAAACGTCGCTCTCTGTAGAAGAAGAAAACGGGGATGATACCCCTCCACTCGGGGTGGACTCAATATGGTAGTAAGACAAAACAGAGGCGCCAAAAAGGATAAAAATAGCTAAAAGCACTTAAAAACCCAATGGGTAATTCAGAGGAGGTAGTAATGAACTTACCTCCTCCAAGCAGACACCAACGAAAGTGGTAATTTTAAATAATAGTTTATTCACAAAACAGTATTGCAACGCGTTTCGCAGGCATTTCCTGCTTCATCAGGCAATATGGAACGGGAAAAAAACAACTAAAAAAACACAGAGACAGGCAAATTTGTAAAATATTATTGTATACAGCTGTTCGGATTATGGGAAAGTGTGGATACTAAGTGATGCCCTTGGGCCAAGTATATGGGGGGGAGGGGAAACAAGGGGAGGAGAAATAGTTCACAGCATGGGGAAACAAGTGTTGATGGACATGGGGGATAGGCTACTAGTATATATTATTTAAATTGGAAACCAAGTATCTTGGTGGGAGACATAATAGGAGACATACAATAGTAACATTAGCGTTTCAGCATCACACATTCAAACCTTTCCCCCTCTCTGGGGTTCTCACCATTCAGAGCAGCTTCCACACTCTAGAACAGTGATCCCCAACCAGTAGCTTGTGAGTGAGCAACATGTTGCTCCCCAGTTCCTTGGATGTTGCTCTCAGTGGCCTCAAATCAGGTGCTTATTTTTAAATTCCTGGCTTGGAGGCAAGTTTTGGTTGCATAAAATTCAGATGTACTGCAAAACAGAGCCTCCTGTAGACTGCCAGTCCACATAGGAGCCATCAATAGCCAATAACAGCCCTTATTTGACTTCACCAAGCAACTTGTTTCATGCCTGTGTTGCTCCCCAACTCTCTTTACATCTGAATGTTGCTCACAGATCAAAAAGGATGGGACTCCTGCTCTAGAACATTCAGGCTTTTCCCTAAGCCCTTCAGACTTTCCCCTCCAAGGATATAAATTCACCAGCTTCTGGTCTAGCTCACCTTCAGCACCACACCTCCCTCCAACACAAGGAGATGACCACAGGGTCTCACACCCTCCTCCAGCACAATTACCTCATCCACACCCTTTAGGGAAACATTTACATTAGGGGTCACCCCTACACTTTTTACTATGGGTGTTAACTCACACCCCACCATCACACTCTCATGGTTCACAACTGGACATTTTTCAGCAAAATTGCAGATAACATTTTGCATAGAGCAAACAGTATTAGCCAACTGGTTTGATTGACCCACATTCAGAACTTCATTGTTTCCCCACATCTCCCAGAATGTGGAAAATCACTTGTGCAAATCGCCATGGCTCCAACCTTGGGGCACCACCTCTTTGTCCTTTTGCATAACCTCTTTGGAACCAATTTCCTGACTTGCATCCAGACGTAGCAGTCTCCTTTTCCCACTCATAAAGTCTATTTTACTTGCTTTGTTGCACCTTATGGTGCAAATCCACAGGTTGTTGTACCTTTACAGCAACCACCAGTCGCCATCTCCCTGCTCCTATTGCTTTAACAATCTAGACAAGCCAGATACCTTATGATGATGTGAATTGATGAAATAACCAATGGTTTGTTAATCACAAATGATCTGCAAAAAGACTAGACAAAAGTCATTACAACACGAACTGAAATACCCTTAGTTGGATACAAAAGGTGTAAGCTGTGATCACTCACAAAGGGGTTGTTACTAAATACTGACGTACTTACTAAAGTGCCCACATTGTTGCACATGCCACAAGTGTATTTTCTTGGTTCCTATGTTATAAAATATGTGAAATAAAATGTAACTGTGTGTTAACATCTATTAATATGTTTTAAATCCACTGATTCCTGCAGTCATTGTTTCCTACTTTTCATTTACAAAATCAAATAACTATGATATATAAATACAGTAGAACCCCCATTTTAGGTTTTTCAGGGGACCAGAGAAAAGGTTAAAATCATAGAAATGAATTATGCATAATATATAGGGGGACCACAAAAGCAGGGAAAACTTAAAATCAGGGGATGTAAAACTGAGGTTTGACTGTATGGCTAAATAAGCAAGAGGTAATTATGAAAATCACAGACCTGTCAAACATTGAGTTTAATGAGTTTAACCTCTTGCATACATTAAGCCGTTCAGTGCCTTGTAATCATGGAGAACAATCAAGCCGATATTGCTGTGGGCCACCAAAGGCACGGTAATCACCCAGCAGCTCAAAAATAAAGCTAAAAATGAAACATTTTTTCGATTACATAAATTTAAAAAGTGGAAATATATGTATAAGTGTGTATGTTAAGCAATGCTGGTGCAGTTATTGCCTCCTGGAAAACAGGTTTATACTTATTACCCGTTGGTGGTTTCCTTTACTGAACAGTTCATTGTCTCCTACAGGGAATTAAGAAAAAAGACAGGTGGCCTTCTTTCACCAGCAGCTGAATAGCAAGAAGTGAAAAAACTAATCTTAGGGCAACATTTTCCTGCACAAGAAACCTCATAAAAATGTTCTCTCTTACTGACTGAATCAAATCCACAGAGAGCCCTGAATGGAGGAAAGGGATAAAGAGCAGAGGGGGACAGAAAGCAAAGTGACAGAGATGAATATAGTTCTGGGTCAGACTTTGGCTGTAGGTATTAAAAAACATCAGGGGAGACTGCTTTAAGA
This sequence comes from Xenopus laevis, assembly GCF_017654675.1. Taxonomy (NCBI): domain Eukaryota; kingdom Metazoa; phylum Chordata; class Amphibia; order Anura; family Pipidae; genus Xenopus; species Xenopus laevis. The sequence continues at coordinate 65,051,312 of NC_054371.1, read as the reverse complement.
TGTTCTGTTTAAAGGTGACCAGCAAATGTGTTATGTTACCCTCTTGATGGCTGCACTGGCTGATTCATGTTGACGTTCTGAGATAATGACAATTACTGTTCTGTTGTCATTTCCCAACACTTTCTTGATGCTGAAAGCTACACTTTAAAAAAAGATACTGGGTTTCTGTGGTTCATCTGCAGGTTTTTTTTTCCTGGGCTTTCTCAGCAGGCGGACATTTATAAGGGCAGAAGCCAGTGAAAACACAATTCCCATGACACTCTGGGTTTGCACAAACAAGGACTCACCTCAGCTCAAGTCAGAATATGCAGTAACCCTTATAAAGGTCTTTCAAGCCTACCAGTCACAATAACCAAACAAGATGTGCTGCTATAATGCAATATAAAATGGGTGAGGGAAAATATCTTAACTACAGAAAATAATTATTGTGTTGGTTTTACATTAACCCATTTGGCAAGTTACAAGCATTTTCTATAATGTCGATCAATAAAATGTGTTCTGCAGTATGGCCCGAAAAACAGACTCTAGTCTCCAAGACGTGCTTGGTTTGCTAAGGTTGATTGATGTGGAGGAAAATAGGGGGTCTTCACATTTTAGATACTGCTGGATTTGGAATAACTAGCCATAAAATATTTCCTCTTGTAATCTGACATTTATGACTGCTAAATGTAAACATCATTGAAAATTGTGAAAATGGCAGACTGTGGTGGCTAGGCATGTCAGTTCTTCCATAATGTTATTAGGAAGAAGATGCTACTGATGGGCCAGAGCTTACTGAAGTATATAGCAGTCACAATCATACTCATACAAAAATATCATGTGATGAGTGTGCCACTTAGAAGCAAAAATAACATATTGAAAGAGGAAATATTTTGAGCCTCGTTGGGACCTTTCTCAAGACCAGATGCTCTGTATGAGATAGGGCAAAGTATGTGGACATCATGTCATCTTGTTATACTGTGTTCTTTTAGGAGACACATTTTAGCATGGCTCCAAATACAAAGGCATCATGCAAAGTTCAACTTTCCTACAGACATTATCGTGCCCAAAAATACCTCTTCATTGTGCCAAATGGGAATAGCAGTGGATATGAATCACCCAATCATGCAAATATTGCATTCGCAAAAAAAAATTTGCGTAATTGCACCATTCATACCTTCATTACTTACAGTGATTACAGTGAGCCCCAATGATAAGGTATTTTGGGCATTTTGAGAGTTAGTTTTACTAATTAAGAGTTTGTTAACACATTCTTACTTAATTAAGGGTGATGGCACAGGGAGCAATGTCAAAAAGCCTCACCCTTACTCAAGCAAGACTATTTTAAATAAAGCCAATACAGGTGCATCATGAGTGGTTCTGCTGCTAAGTGCTATTACTAGAGAAAGACAATTTACATTATTTTATCCTTCCTCAAATAGCAGAGGAATTCCACACAACTTTTACACATGTCATCTCCATGGTGGCACTACCCCATGTCATGCTGGAGACTCTGGCTTTGGTGCCAGAAACTTTTATTGTTCAGTGTTTGTGAGTTAGGTTTGGTCATCCCCTATCCCCAATGTTACCATATCATTGCATACTCAAGCAAGATGCTTCCTTTTACATGCAGACATTCCAGCACTTAGCAGGCTTGTTTTTAAGAAGAAAAAAAAACTGCTGAAGTTGTTGTTGTTTTGAAGGGTTTTTTAGTACTTTCAGTGAGCTTTGGAAAATAAATCTGTCTGGATGTGAAAATTGGATTTTTATGTGAGAATGTACTGTGCAGCACACAGGGCCACTTAAAGCTTGATAGCTGAGATTCACTCTCTATCTTATTGATTATTTTCTTGTCAGTATCATTTTATGTACAGTGCTGTGTACTCAGAAAGACACCTATTAAATTGTCAAACACACAGAGGTTTAACCTCTTTGTCACCAAAGAGTGCAAGCCTTTCTCTACAAAGAGGTTTACTTATTGCCGCATGCTTATCGTTCTATTAGTACGCACATAAGCTGTTTTAGATAACATTACTCAACCTATAGAGCTTAATATGAGCAGGTAGTGAGGGTGTTCATGAAAGGAGACATTGTATTGCTTTTTTATTATTTTTTGTCACTTATCTGTCATGGGAATTGAAGCTGTATTTTTTTCCGACGACTTTTGCAGTTTGGAGACTTTGATAAATAACCTCTTGCACCCAGTCAGAGTCCAACACATACAAAGTATTTTAATGCAATTTCCATTTTTATTCAAGCATGGAGGAACAGATCTATTCATGCTGTTATCATCTCAGTCCTCAGTCACATACATCTAATGAAAAATATGCAATGCATGGGAAATGAATGACATTGGCTTCCCTCTTTTCTTCAGAAAAATATGATTGTGGCTCCTTCTTCGTAGACATAACAGATTCCATTTTGTCATGTATAACACCAAATGTCAACAGCATTAAACAATGGTATCATATTCTGAACAGGCTGAGAAGAGTGACAGAGAACATATATTTGGTAACTTGATTAAATAGAAACATGGTGTCAATATATGATTTTTTTTTGCTATTATATGTCCATGCTATTTCAGCCTTGAACAAGTGCCAGTGGTAAATGCATTGATTATGTCTTCCAATCTGAGCCACTGAAATGAAGTGTGTTAAATATCTTTTCCCATATATTTATACAAAATAGAGAGCTTCAGACAACTTCATACAATTTTCTGTTTTCCCACTTTCCAATATATTGAAGCACTAGGCTTAAAATCCAATAATGATTCAATACAGTCATTTACATTACATATACATAATCTTATTATAGGTGGGGAGAAATCATCATCGTATATCCACCATGACCCTGATGATTACCATTCAAGTAAATGGGTTGGCAGTTCCAAGCATATTACTACCAGCCCTTCAAGTTAGAATACAATTTTATACCTTTTACTAGTCTATTTGCTATTTACTAGCAGCTGCACACAATGTGACCATGAAATGCCTCTAACTAGGGAAGTCTGAGCTGGGAATAACACAATGTTCTATAACCCTTGCAGCTTTTGTAAAATGGAAATGTTTTTATTACAAATTGAGAAATTATTTGTTGATAGTATCCTTACAAATGCAGGGTACAGGAAAGTGAAGCTGTTTAATTGAAGTTCCAAGTTCACACAATCACATTATTACAAAATCACAACTGTAAATGCTTGCATGGAAGGATTTGAAAAAAGTAACTTAACATAGGCATCACAGCCTATGATTAAGGGATTGTATCCCAAAACGCGTAGGGCGTTGGATCCTTGTAGGAGCCTGCAATAAATTTGCTATTTCCCAGAAATGGAGTGCAGTCCATCTGTTTGGTATGGAATCTACTTCTTTAGTTACACTTTAGTTCTCCTTTAAATGCACGCAGATTAGGTGGCATAAACATTTATTGCTGGCACAATGTATTGTATGCCTGTTCAATGGTAGGTGTATAGGACTCCTATATCTTTACGAGTGCAGTCGCACAAACATGGATGCAGTGTTATACGATTTGCACCTAAACAAGCACAAACTGTGCCAAGCCAACTATTTTACCCCCACCCCAATTTGTCTAAAGAATTGTTTGCAAGTATAACATATTTATGCACAGCAGCCTGACCATAGTATTTCTGTCTGTGAAGTTCTCAGTGACCTGTACTTGGCGAAACTGAGCATACCCACATTTATATTTCTATTTTCTTTTCGTTTTGCCTTGCACATTGAACCAATGCATATAGATTACATTCAAGTAATTGCTGATTCCTCTTTCTCAGACCCACACCAACTTAGCCACTAGTCTTATTGCTGCACCTTTCAAATCTATCCAAACCATCGGCACTCTCTCAAAGATCTTAATGCCTCCTAGCTAAAATATTGGGTATTTGTATATGTCATGTGTACACGTGTCATAAAACTTCAATGAATGAAAATTGCAAATCAAACTCAGGTACATCCTATGTATGAAATATAACTTGTACAATAGTGCAATGTGTATCCTCTATTTACTCATGTGTTTCATCTATTAAGGTCATTATGTGTAGGTTATTCTGTAAAGACAGCCATATTTTCTAGGTGTGTGTCCATTAATGTGAATGGTGGCTTCCGAACTGCCTCCTCTGTCAGAGTGCAATGAAATACCTTCTACATGCGCTAATGAAACAGGACCCCATTGGCTAATTTATCAGGTATAATGGTGGGATGTTTGACTGGCATAACAATGCAATGACTATCAGATAAAACATCTCTCAGACATAAGAGCATCCTTACTTTACTCTACAAGACTAACCATGCAAAACAGTTATTGCATTCAAAATCCACATCTGCTCAATACAAGGTCCTTTATATATATTCTATGGTATAGGAAGTGCTGGAGTTTTATCCTAAACAATAAATAATGATTAGACATGTGATTAAAGAGGGGTCGTTCAACTGATATTATGTAATTAGCGTACTTTTTTCTGACTTTAATATGCATCTGCAAGATACAGCACATATTTTAGTTATTTGTAGTAAACAAAATATTGCCCCCTAGGAAAACCCACACCAATTAAAAACAATCTCCCAACAGCATGGAAAATTTGAGTTTGCAATGGAGGAAAATAAAGAGGTCAAGGCTGGTTGCAAAGAGGCCACACTGAGTTCCGTTACACTGCTCTAACAGTTTATCTCTCTGTATCTGTTGGGGATATGTTTTTTTATTCCCTTTTCTTTATTTCTTTGCCTAGGAACTTTTCTGATGTGCTATATCTAGCTTATGAACCAAGAATAATTCACACTAAACTTTATTAGTAGTGCGTGCATACCAGTGATTATATATATATATTGTACCATGTGTGAAGTAACACCAAAGAGACTTAGGGGCATATTTATTATGTGGTGTAAAAAAGGAAGAATAATACACCACACATCACCAGGCTTCACTGTGCAAATAAACAGCTAAAGGAGAGGCTTAAAAGAGAAGTAGGTTAGAAATGTAACACAATGGGGCAGATTCACTAAAGGGTGAAGTGGCCAATGCTAGCGTGAATTCGCCAGAAATCACATTGCGAATTCACTAACAGGCATAGAACAACTCGCTAGCGAACCGTAGGTTGTGTACAATGATCCAAAAACATTTGGAAAAGCAATAAAAAAAGTAATAAAAAAAAGAAAAAGCAATAAAACCAGTTTACGTGCCTCAAATTGTTCTATATGGAGTATATATGCAGGTCTGTTTGTATGATATTTGTTCTATATTACACAATACATACACAATACAACCTGGTGGGTCTGTGGCCACAATGTCTGCCTTTGCTATAATGCTATCTAACCTAATGACAAGGCAGATATAACAGCAGATAGTGGATAACATCTATATATTTATTAAGACTATTATCTCCACACAAAACCAATAATATCACACTGAGCTAGCTGTCTGGATAGCCAGAAATCAATACATATAAACATAAGCCATGCCCATATCTAGTAATAACATTTATACTAATACAATCACATACAATGAGTAACTAAATAATAAATAAAGTGTCTCACAGTCCTTAGAGCTATATACGTATATATTAATAGGTTTATTATGGGCAGATGTCCTTGACCTGCAACTCTAAGAATCTCATCAACTGTGAAAGCTTTTGGTTTAACTGGGAGTCGTGGCTCTATTGAGCTACAGGATGACTATGTTCTTTAAACCACTACCTTTACATATGTTGGATTTTATGCTACAAAATCTGACAGACATCTGATGGAGTGACAAAATGATTAGCCACACCCACCCACCCCCAGGGAAGACACATCTGCAAGGGCTCCCAGGGCACTGTTAAAATCTGCACCCATCTGTGCTTTACAAGTCCCCTTCTGCCAACATCTCCCACACCAGCAGCCTAAAAGGGACATCCGCTGCCTAAAGGAGGAAAAACTGTCTCTCTAACACACACAGAGCCAGAGAACAAAACTGGGCCTACCTCCTCAACAGAAGCCGGGGACTCTAGTAGTAGAGGTACCCGGGACCAAGCTGGGGCCTGAACTGCAAGGCAGACTGCTGGCCTGCTGACGTGGGGCACGGTCACCTCGGGGGAGACTGTGGGCCTAGTGGCGAACAAGATTCTGTGCTTTTTTACTTTGTTTTTTGTGAAGCATGGAAGTCGGAACAACTAAGGTCCAGGTCTATAATCGGCAGACACTCCTTAGGTACAGCAATCATGCATATCTTACAATAAAGGATGGCTTATTGCACACACTACAGGATCTCAGCCTACTTCGGGAGCCGGATCTTCTGACCGAGGTCTCGTCTGGGGCTAATGGCGGGAGGAGAAGCACTCGGAAACGGTGTACGAGGACGCGGAAGCACGGAAAGCGAGCAGGAGTCCGTGCTAGGCTAAGAACTAACCCCAGCTGACCCGCTCTCCCGTCCATACTACTGTCTAACATCTGCTCTATAGAAAATAAAATGGACTATATTCGACTCCAGCAAACTACCCAGTGTGAATTCAGAGACTGCTGCATATTCATATTCACAGAGACGCGGCTCAGCGAAAGAGTTCCGGATGCCGCCATTCAGTCGCTGCTCTGAGTGGTAAGAATCACGGTGGTGGTCTGTGTGTTTACATCAACACAAAATGGTGCAGGAACTCTGTCCTTATGTCCAGCCACTGCTCACCGCTGGTGGAGTTTGTTGTTGTGAACTGCAGACCCTTTTATTTACCCCGTGATATTGCCTCCATTCATATTATTGGAGTTTACATTCCTCCCAGCGCAAACACCAAAGATGCGCTCTGGGAGCTGTACAGCAATATCACGGACATACAAAACACTCACCCAGATGGACTGATTATCATCGCTGGAGATTTTAACCATCCCACAATTTGGATACTCAGGCCACATCTCTGTTATGCTAATTCCAGCATACAGACCACTCGTCAGGCACTCTAAACCGTATCTGAAGCAGGTGAAAACATGGCCAGCAGGAGCCATGACTGCTCTTCAGGACTGTTTTGAGTGCACTGACTGGAACATGTTTAGGAAGGCTGCAACCTACAGCGACTACATCAACTTGGATGAGTATATGTCATCTGTAATCAGCTACATCACAAAGTGCATTGATGATGTCACTGTCTCCAAGTGCATCACTACACGCCTTAACCAGAAGCCGTGGTTAACTGGAGAGGTACGTGTGTTACTGAGGGCCTGAGACTCTGCTTTTAAGGAAGGTGACGAAGTTGCCCTGTGAACAGCGAGAGCCAAACTTTCCCATGCCATCAGAGTAGCTAAGCGCGCATACACTCAAAGAATAAACAGCTTCTTCCAGGAGAATGGCGACACATGGCACATGTGGCAGGGCATCCAGGCTATCACAAACTACAGGTCATCACCATCAGGCACTGCGTCTAAAGGTGGCTGAAGTGAGGATGACTCTGGAAAGAGTAAACCCACGGAAGGCTGCAGGACCAGACAATATCCCTGGAAGAGTGCTAAGAGAATGTGCAGATCAGATGGCAGATGTTTTCACTGACATCTTTAACATCTCCCTGAACACGTCCACTGTCCCGAAATTCTTCAAAACCACCACCATTGTCCCTGTGCCGAAGAAGTCATCAGTGTCCTGCCTCAATGACTACCGTCCTGTGGCACTCACCCCCATCATCATGAAGTGTTTTGAGAAGCTTGTCAAGAAACACATCAAAACCCTGCTGCCACCAGCACTGAACCCCCTACAGTTCGCACACCATCAAAATCGCTCAACAGACGATGCAATAGCCACCACCCTCCATCTGGCCCTCTCTCATCTGGACAAAAAAGACACCTACGTTCGAATGCTGTTCATAGACTTCAGTTCAGCATTCAACACTATCATTCCTCAGCATCTGATAGAAAAGCTGAGCTTGCTTGGACTGAACACCTCCCTCTGCAGTTGGGTTCTGGACTTCCTAACCAACAGACCTCATTCAGTCAGGATTGGAAACATCGTCTCCAGAACCACCACACTGAGCACCGAAGCCCCTCAAGGCTGTGTGCTTAGTCCTCTACTGTTCACTCTGCTGACGGATGACTGTGCAGCCATGCACCGCACAAATCACATCATAAAGTTCGCTGATGACACAACCGTGGTGGGTCTCATCAGCAATAATGACGAGTCACCATACAGAGAGGCGGTGCAACGGTTAACAGACTGATGCAGAGCCAACAACCTGTCTCTCAATATACACAAAACAAAGGAGATGGTTGTTGGCTTTAGGAAGACTAGAAGTTACCACCTGCCACTGTACATTGACGGCTCTAATGTGGAGATCGCCAAAAGCACCAAATTCCTTGGTGTCCACCTGGCGGAAAACCTCACCTGGTCCCACAACACCAGCTACTTAGCCAAGAAAGCCCAAACAGCACCTCTACTTCCTGCGCAAGCTGAGGAAATCCCATTTCCCACCATCCATACTCAAAACCTTCCACAGAGGGACTATCCAGAGCATCCTGAGCAGCTGTATCACTGTAAGGGATGGGAACTGCACTGTCATGGAGCGCAAGACCCTACAGAGGATGGTGAAGACAGCAGAGAAGATCATAGGCGTCCCTCTGCCTTCATCACGGACATTTACACCACTTGCTGCATCCGTTAAGTCACCAGCATTGTGGCTGGTCCAACACACCCCTCACACTCACTGTTCACACTCCTGAGATCTGGAAAAAGGTACCGAAGCATTAGGGCTCTCGCTTCCAGACTGTGTAACAGTTTCTTCCCCCAAGCCATAAGGCTCCTGAATACTCAGGGACCGGACAGATCTCTCTCTCACACACACACTCCATCTGACCTTACTATATACCACAACGTTACACAGCCACTGTACAGCATTGTATGGATGAATGGCCATTGGATACAGTTGTTCCCTATAAGCAGATCTGTACTTTGTCATGTTCTTTATCATGTTCTTGCTACTGTCATGTCACAATGATACACCCATCATGTCTGACGTTTAGCATTATTTACTTAACATATTACATCTGCTGAGTGTGCACTGTCTTGTCCTGTCCCTGCACTATGCTGACCTGTCTTGCAGTAGTTGCATATTTTTGCACTTGCACTTTTGTCTGTTGTCTTGCAGGAGTTGCATATTTTTGCATTTGCACTTTTGTCTGTTGTCCGGTACATCTATGTTGTGTAGCACCATGGTCCTAGAGGAAAGTTGTTTCGTTTCACTGTGTACTGTACAAACGTATATGGATGAAATGACAATAAACTCACTCTTGACTCTTGATCTCTCTTCTTAAAGGGAAAATATACCCCATTTTTAACAGATACATTGGCTAACCCTTTGTCAACAGGAACAATAAATAACTACTGCCATTTTTAATAATTTATTACACTTTACAAGAAATGGTAATATGGGATAAGGCCTATAAATCTACAGCTGTGTAGGGATGTCGCGGACTGTTCGCCGGCGAACTTGTTCGCGCGAACATCGGCTGTTCGCGTCCGCCGCAAGTTCGCGAACGTCGCGCGACGTTCGCCAATAGGCGTTCGCGTCAAAATCGTTCGACCATTCGACCATTCGATCGCTAAAACCGAAGGATTTTCGTTCGAATCGAACGATCGAAGCCATTGGATTGAATGAAATCATTCGATCGAATGGCTTCGATCGTTCGATTCGAACGAAAATCGTTCGATCGAACGATTAAAATCCTTAGATCGTTCGAATCGAACGATTTTCGGATGTTCGAAGTTCGTGAACTGTTCGCGAACTGTCCGCATTTTTTGCCGGTGTTCGCGAACGGCGTTCGCGAACACATTATCGGCGGTTCGCTACATCCCTACAGCTGTGCTGCATTGTTTGAACCAGTCTGTAAAATGACTGCCACTTATATTAGCATTCTCTATGTTTCAAACAGTACATGGTAGGAAGTATTGTTTTATCTTTCTTCTTCTACAATTTAATACATTATACAATGCTCTGATGACACCTAGGGGTGGTTGTTATTATTGCATTCAATTTGCACATAAAAGCACTTGTGTAAAGAAAGGTAAGGAAAACGTTCCTTCATGTGAGGCTCTGGGTTACAAAAATCACCTATATTTTAATTAAGTCTCTATAAATGGATGCACAAAACTAAAACCATGTTAGAATGTATGGCTAATCATTCTCTTGGCATTGGCCATAATTATATATTTTTTCTGGTACCAGTTTCACTTATAAATGAGCTTGTATATTTGTTTCATATTATTTATAAATTAGCATTTTACCTTAAAGGTGGCCATACACTATAAGATCCGCTCGTTTGCCGACATTGCCAAATGAGCGGATCTTTTCCCCGATATGCTATGCAGGGCTATATCGGGGGTAATCTGAACGTTCGGCCCTTAGGCCGAACGGTCGGATTACGACGAGCACAATGGGCTCCGACGGGACGGTCAGGAGAAAAATCAAACCTTCCCGATCGATATCATGTCCAGATATCAATCGGAAAGATTAGCTGTCAAATTGGTCTAAACGACCGATATTGCCAGCATTATCTGCCCATGCATGGCCACGTTTAGTGTTCTTTTAAGCAACACTGATAAACTAATCCCCCCCCCGCAGGAGCCTATAGCGGTAAAAATATGAAGCACATATGATAATATAATAGTTGTGTGAAAAAAATGCCAGCATTAACATGCATGAGAAGCACTGCACCCGGGTGCAGTCTCCATACTAACAGATGCCCATTTGTTGAAATCCCCACCACAGCTCTAATCTTGATCAAAAAATGCATTTAAAGGAGAAGGAAATGTAGAATCACTGGAGCACACCCCAGTGATTCTAGTCACTTACTTTAGAAGGAAAGTACCCTGGGCCAGTGCATTTTTGAAAAAAAGTGGAACACCAGCTGTTCTCTTCTCAGTGGCATGCTGCCATTCTCAATGGTGTAACTATCAGGGGGAGCAGCTCCCCCTCGGGCCCAATGCACACTGAGCCATAGCAAACACGGTAAGAAAATCACTTGTCTGGAGGGGGGCCTGGTGCACATCCTGCACCTGGGCCTGGAAGAGGGTAGTTACGTTACTGCCATTCTCGTTTGGTACCCCAGCAACCTCATATCACTCACATCACTCACATGTACAGTACAGAAAATCTGTACCCTACATGATGTTACTACTCTGCCTTCAATTCTGCTACAGTTTCCCAAGAGGATACAGAAAGTGTCAGGCAAATAACATTTGCAAATAACTTTAAAACCATTGAAGCGTGTTTAATGACTGTATTGGAAAGTTATGTAGCATTACGTTTTCTTTCATCAGGCAACATTTTATTAACACCCGTTATTATTATTATTACTACAGGCATAGGATCTGTTATCCAGAATGCTTGTAATCTGGGGTATTCCAGTTAAGGGATCTTTCCATATTGTGGATCACCATACCCTAAGTCTACTAAAAAGCATTTACTATACATTAAAGGGGTTGTTCATCTTTGCATTAACCTTTAGTATGATGTAGCGAGTGATATTCTGAGACAATTTGCAATTGGGTTTCATCTTTTATTAACTGTGATTTTTGAACTATTTTGCTTTTTTTTCCAATTCCGTAACACAGAGCTTTCTGGATAATGGATTTCCGAATACCTGTATCTGCACAAGAGTTTCCAACCAACAGCCTTCTAGGTACTTAGGAACTACCCAGAAACCCTGCCTAAAGCTGAGAGGCTGTTGGTGACAGAATGACATATTTTCTCAAGAAGGGATCCTAGAGTTCATGTCAGATTATAATTATTATTATTTATTAAGACCTGCCATAGTGGGTGCAGTTAAAAGATGCTCAAATCAGGCACCCATGTGCCGCCCATTACCCTAAACCTCTAAATGGAGTGCTGCTAATATCAGTCAGTGCTGTATTTAAAGCAAGGTTTAACCCGTAGGTCAAATAAGGGACAAATTTACACCCATTTTTTGCAATGTTTCCCTTGGCTTTATGAAGGAGCTGTTCCCCTTAAAACTACTTTCAGTATTATTTAGATTTTTAAAACAATTCATATTCATCTTCTTCTCTTGATTTGTTGTTGGGGGTCAGTGACCCCTCTCCCTCTCACAAGCCAGACACCATTTTCAATACCAGGCTAGACAGAGCCAGAATATTAAGACTAATCATTCAAAAGCTATACAATGCAAATAATGAAGGACAACATAAATAATGGATTCCATCTATATTGTAGTAAAAGCCTATGGGAAGGTTAACTTCCACCAAATAAGATCTTATTACTCTAAGTTCTTAGTACTCTAAGCTAAGTAAAGAGGATGTTCTTCCCTTTGCCAGACTGACAAATTCTCTGCAGTGTACAGGTTGTCCCCTTTCTCCATACAAAAAAATGACAAAAGATTTCCATTACACAATGCAACTATATCCTAAATGGTAACAGAAATCAATTTTACAGAGGTACAATTTTTCTCTGTATTCCCTGTATTTTAGATTAGCCCAGCTACAGAAGGAGAAAATAATGTTACTGGTATTAGAGATGGGATTGATGTAAAGGAAATGATTTGTGTGTCTGGTAAGATAGCTCCAGGATATTTGGGGTTGCTTGTTTTTGCTGCTATTGACTAGCAATAATTAGCTTAGGAAATGGGGTTTATATTTGGGTTTTAAAAAATATCTGTAATTGTGCCTTGAAGAGCATGTGATATTTTCATTTTTTTTTAAAAAAAAAAATGAATTCCCACTCCTTAAGATGCATTGTTCCATGCTTAAAATCCCCCTTATGTAATTTTAAAAGAAGCCAACTATTCTCAAAGGTAGAATCCTGCACTGAACCCAGACGGTTACAGACCCACAACCTACAGCCCGCATTTTTACCTGCTTGGACCAGCTACCCGGCCCAACCTGCAACTGCCTTATCCACAACCTGATCCACATCCTGCTGACCACCATTAAACAGGAAGTGCTGTCCCTGCAAAACAGAAGTGACATCATCAGAAGTGGGTGGGGCAGAAATTTTTTTTTAAAATGTTTAAAGGCTGTAGATAATATAAGAAAAGAGAAAAAATATTCATTAGACCCGAGACCCACAGACACCAGGCCCGGACTGGGATTTAAAATTGGCATTTTAAGTACACAGAGGCCCACACAGCTTTCTATGGCATCTTACAGCAGCCTCTCAGGCATTTGCCAGAATCCAGATAATGGATCTTTCTGTAATTTGGATCTTTATACTTAAGTCAGGGCTGGAACTAGGGGCATGTAGAAGAGGCAGCTGCCTAGGGCACAATGATTGGGGGGGGGCACTGGGCAGATACTTCTTCTGCCTACACCTAGACCAGACTCACCTGACATTCAACTTGAGTGAAGTCATGCAACGTCACCGTGGGTGCCGCGCGATGGTGGAAATGGGGACGAGCTGGCCGGCTGAGTTGCCTAGGGCGCCCGGCCGGTCTGGCTGCCTCTGCCATAAGTCTACTAGAAAATCATGTAAACATGAAATAAACCCAATAGGATTGTTTTGCTTCCAATAAGAATTAATTATACCTTAGTTTGGATCAAGTATAAGGTACTGTTTTGTTAATACAGAGAAAGTGGAAATACTTTTTAAAGATTTGGATTATTTTATTATAATGGAGTCTATGGGAGACAGCCTTTCCATAATTCAGAACCTTCTGGATAACGTGTTTCCGGATAACAGATTCCATACCTTGACCAGATGCACTTCAGGACTCACCGATACAGTATATATATATATATATATATATATATATATATATATATATATATATATATATATATATATATATATATCATATATCACATATAAACATACGGTACATACTTACATAATTAACTCCCTTTTCAATTTTTATTTATGCTCATGTTTCAGGTATAGATTACATATATTGATCGTAACCCTTGTGTCATGAGCACTTCAATAAATCTGGGCACACCCCAATTTTAATTCACAGGTATTGGCATTTAGATTACATATATTTACAGTATGTCAAAGGTTCAGACTAGTGTTGCATGGTTAAAAAAGTATTTGACTACACTGACCTTAACCCAACCCAATCTGTTGAAACACCAGAGTCTATGTTCAATCTCAACCAGAAGCTGCCTATCCCCAATTACTAACCCATTGGTGAAGACAACAGGGCCCGATGAAAAAAAAATCTCACACATGCCCCTGACCCACACACCCTAGTCGGGCTTTGTTATGCCAAAACCCCTGCCTGTGTCGTTTGACTATCTGGTCAGATGCCAAAATTTTGAGAAATTTTTGGCAAAATGCTGCATTGTGGATAGAAAACATAGTGACATGCTCCGCAAATTGTATTATGCACACTGCACTTGTACTTGCACAGACAATGTTCTGTTCTAGGCATAGTTAAGCAAATATATTTTTGAGGTTAGATCACATAAATGGCAAACCCTTCCTGGCATACCTGTGGTTAATAACTAAATGGCAGCTGTAATTCCTGTCTGAGGGTCTCACTGTGGATGGCATATTGGCATTACTTTCTCTGCTAGACTATCAGTATAACGCCAAGTTATTGAAACACAGAGAGGTTAATGGATATTTTTTTATTTCGAAGTGCTATACTGTAGCAAGTAAATGGCCTACAGTACTGCTGTGTGGTTTAGCTGAGCACTGTAAATATTGCTGGAAGTCATTTTCAGCAGGTCACCGGGAGATAATATTGAGACTGTAACCGAATTCTTTCGATTTGCCCCAGAACATGACTATATTGTTCAGCAGCGCGCAGCAGGACGTGTCTGAGAGGAATCAGTGGGACCTTATATTGAGCAGTGGGAGCCAAGGGAAATAACAAAGAGATGCAAGGTTTCTTATTATGAAATTGAACGATGGACATCCCAGCAGAGCTGCATCATGTTCGCTGTTGGATAGGATTATGTGAAAACTCTGAAGTATAGCATGAAATTACAAAGCAGCAAGGTGAACTGGAAATACTGTACAAGCAACATCTATTTAAAGACATCGCTTTGGGCAATGGTGAGGTAGTTACACAAAATCATTTTCCCACCGCCTACCTTTTAATATGTATCGTTAGATCCCAGGATTTCCATGTCCTCCCTACAGCAATGCAATGACTGTGGGAGTACACAGAAAGACATTGCCCTACATGTCAGAGACTGCAGTTGGGTAGCAAGGCCATGCTGCTGGGTTTGCAACATACAATATAGGGTAATGGGGACTCTAAGGTAGTGGGAGCAATGCTAGGCTTAAATATGAGGGCTTCCAAGACAAGCGCCCATGCAAAATAGCCTCTGGTTCCCTCTGCTATTGGGTCCTAGGCACGTGCCTCTTCTGCCTACCCTTAGTTTGGACCTGAGTGGGGCGACATAATTGTAATGTTTGTATTCAAAGGACAACTAAAAATGAATATAGCTAAAAATGCCATATTTTATATATTGAACTTATTGCACCAGCCTAAAGTTTCAGCTTCTACATAGCGGCAATGATCCAGGACTTCAAATTTGTCACAGGGGGTCACCATCTTGGAAAGTGTCTGTGACACTCACATGCTCAATGAGCTCTGAGCAGCTGTTGAGAAGCTAAGCATTAGGGGTTGTCGCAAATCATCATGCATAATCATCATCAGCCTTACATTGTGACATTTATATTCTATGTGTACTGTATATTTTGAGTTGGTCCCTAAGCTTAGTAACTGACAGAAGCACAGAGCATGTGCAGTGAATCAGCAGAAAAGATCTTCCCTGCTAAATGGCTGTGATTGCTTTGGGCTGGTAGGCTACATCTATAGTTAAGCTTTAGTTCTCCTTTAAAAGGCATTTTGCCCAGAGTTACTGATGGTTTGGGTTGTGTGGTACTGGTTTAGGGTTCCCACATCTCACACAGAGCATCTTTCCATTGTCTGATTTACCGCATGCCTGCCCCATGATATAAATGCAGTGGCTTTACAACAGAGCATCAGACCCCATCACTGCAGGGTAGGGAGGATGCAAGATGAGTCCAACGAGGACCAAGAAGGATAAATCATTATATTTTTTATATCAGTATTTTTAATATTTGCAAACTAATGGTTACAAAAATATATAAAGGACCTGGGGACAGGCGAAATGGTGAATTCAAATTTTTTCCCCCTCCACGTGGAATGTGTTTGACCACAAAGCAATGCCCATAAACCCGAGCTTATGTGTTTTCATATGTGCTGCAAAGATAAAATTAAAGAAAATTTCTACAGCATAGAGAATGTCACAGAGAAGGAAAATGTCATGTAGGCACTTCCATTAGTTTGTCTTATATAAAGCACATGCATCTAATTTGCCTGTTACTAGGACTGACATGAAAGATCAGCATGAGGTGAGAAGACACAAGGAAGTTCTGTACGTTCACATACCCTAGTGGCATCATACCAATAAATTACAAAAAAGGGAAATACTTTTCATAATGTCATGGTTAGCGCTCCTTCTCCCCTTTACCTTAAAACATAAAGGGGATGTAAAGCCATTCCATTAAGTTAAGGGATTCTGTTGAAATACCTAAAAACAAGTACATTCTCAATATACATGCATTTTTACTGTTGTAAAGATAAACAATCCAGTTTCCTCCTACCTAAGCTGTTCAAGAAACTTTTTGGGTGATATTGGGCTGATCCAATCGTGGGCCCTAGGGTACAACGATCGGTTAGCAAAGAGGAGAAAACGGGTGGTTGGATCGAGGACTGCATCAACAAACTGATGCAATCCTCAATCCAATGGGATTTTTAAACCTGCCCGAAAGATAAACAATCCAGTTTCCTCCTACCTAAGCTGTTCAAGAAACTTTTTGGGTGATATTGGGCTGATCCAATCGTGGGTCCTAGGGTACAACGATCGGTTAGCAAAGAGGAGAAAATGGGTGGTTGGATCGAGGACTGCATCAACAAACTGATGCAATCCTCAATCCAATGGGATTTTTAAACATCTAGCCGACTTTCCGCCAGATATCGATTGGGGAAGCCTGGCTGAGGGCCCCATACACTGTCCAATAAGTTGCTGACTTAAGCTCCCCATAGACGCAAAGATTTCTCTTGCCGAACGACCGATTTTTGGCGAAGTCCGACCAATCTGTCAAATTATCGTGTGGTTAGTGGGATTCGAACGATCGTACATCTTACGATCTTTCATCCGACATCTGTCCGAAAATTGATCGGCCAGGTTAAAAAATCTTTAGCGGTCCCAGTGCAATTTATCTATGTTTGCAGGGACAAGCAGGCAGCTACCCTTTGTTTTCCTGGCAAATGGTCTTTTTAGTACGATCGTTTCAGGATAACCATGGTCTCACGATGACAATCGGATCTTTTAAAAATCTTTACATCTATGAACAGCTTTAATCTGTCGGCAGCTAATATCTGCTCGTGGGGACCTTTATTATCTAAAAGAACAGATCATGTGAGAGTTAAGCTGGCCATACATACAGGGGTGCTTCGCCAATGAGGCAAGTTGAGGCTGTCGCCTCAGGCGGCAGCGCCCCTCTAGGTACCAGGGGCAGCAAAAATGCTGCTCCTTGTACTTTAAGAGCGAATTTCCAGGGGAGGGGGGGCAGCAGCAACTGCTGCTGCCTCAGGCGGTGGAGGGGCCAGGATAGCCCCTGCATACATATGGAGATCCACTTGTTGCCAAACAAACGGATCTCTCCCCGATATGTCTACCTAGAGGTGGGCAACATAGAGCTGATCCGATCGTGATAGATCAGATCATAATAAGGAGAAAACAGGCTTTAAAAGCCCATCAGATCGAGGACCATATTAGTTTGTTGATGCGGTCCTCGATCTGATGGGCTTTTAAAGCCAGGTTGATCGACATCTGGCTGAGGGACATCGGAGGGCCACATACACTGGGCAATAAACTGCTGATTTAATATATGCCAGTTTATGGGGGCCTTTAGATTTTAAAATGTCATTTTAAAATGTCCTTGTACAAACTTCTAGGCCTAGACTTAGTGAACACAAAAGTGACAAAAGACTCACCAAGGACACACCAATGACCAGACATTTTGTAGAACAAGGACATAATGTGGCACGGTTATGCTGGCAGATCCTGGAAACAGTGAGCCTTAAATGAAGGGGGGACCTCACTAAAAGGCTGCTTAGAAGGGGAAGATGTTGGATTTAGAGGCTAACGCCATTGTAACCAAAAGGTATGAATATATACGTATTAGCTTGTTTTTCTGTTGACTAATACTGTTTTTTAACTAGGTACACATAAAGTAATTGAAGTAAGAAAGATATGTAGCTGACAAGACAGTCAGGAATTAATTATGTATGATCTTCCATCGGTTGCTGCACAATAAAGTTATGGTAAGAGATTTCATTTAGAGTTCTACTGGTTATTATAATAAATGATTTACAGGTTTATGGATTTTGTATAATTAATACAACTCACTATTAACATATAAGGAATGTTTTGTATCTTCATGGATATGGTTCTTTTTTCAATATATACACTATGCTTTCATGCAACATTTTGGGACACAATTGGTTAATAACTTATTGGCTTCACCCTTTCATGGGCCTGAATGTGGAGTTATAGGTATAAAGATATGTTTGTCATCATTTATTGATCATGTACTTTTTCATCTTTATTACCCCAAAACCCTGTACTTTCCTTTATAGGAAGGCACAAAAAATTCAGAATCCTTTCTACCTAAGCTACTAAAACATGAAATCTACCAATCCATGTCAATAACAACAGATCTATCTTAGCTAATAAAACAGAATAGATCACCCCTTAGTTAGTAAAAATCCCATCCTTGAGCTAGTCTATTGACTCCTCTAAAGAGAGACTTCAAGCTTTAGTACTTGGGTGTAATTTATATACAGCCAACTGCCTCACACCACAAATCTTATTTCACAGTAAAGTACAGCATTTACTTTTACTGCTACTATACTAAGCAAAGCAGACTTTCAAGAAAGTTTGGTCTTTATTACCTGCTGCGTGTTTTCTAACTAATTCTTATGCCTTCTGTCAATTGTAGTATTTTCCTGCTAATTAAAGTCTGAATTCAGTGCTAAACTGCACTTTAGGATTTGTTTATTTCTGCATTTTCTAAACGCTTGATATAATTTTTTAAGACTTTGCAGATTTGTTTAGAAATGTTTGCGACTATATTGGGCCAGTTTCAGTTCAATGAAAAAAACGTATCTCATGGTTTATCTCATGAAATCTGAATAGAAGTCTACAGAGCAATTTGGAATTGATTGAGGAGATACGTTTTCCTGCTGAGCCACTGGAGGCATTTAGAATTCACAGTCCCTGACTGTCCATATAGACTGCTGCTGCCTCTGCCCTATGTAAGACCCTATATAAGCCAGATCCTTCCTGCCAGCTATTGCTGGATCATTGACTCAAGTCCATGTTCTAGCCCCTTATGCCCGTGTTCCTGGTTTACCCTGTTACTGTTTGTTTTTAAGTCCTATTAGTTCTTGTTCCTGCTACCATACTTTATGCGATCTCTTGGTTTTGACCCTTGGCCTGTTCCACGAACTTGTATTGCCTGCTGCCTGCCCAGGGCCGCCATCTGGGGGGGTACAGAGGGTACTGTTATATTGGGCCTGTGCCTAAAACGGAACCCGACTGTGCTCTACTTTTCAAAATAGCCAGGCCCCCCCAAATAGCCGAAGTCCCGAAATGCTGAAGACCCGAAGCCGTAAACGGAGCCGAAGCTGCAAAAGACCCAAAGTTGAAGTCCTACAGCCGAAAAAGACCCAAAGTCACGAAAGGAACAGTAACACAGTAACATAGTAAGTTAGGTTGAAAAAAGACACACGTCCATCAAGTTCAACCTTTTGACTTTTTTTTGTTAACCTGCCTAACTGCCAGTTGATCCAGAGGAAGGCAAAAAACCCATCTGAAGCCTCTCCAATTTGCATCAGAGGGGGAAAAAATTCCTTCCTGACTACAAAATGGCAATCGGACAAGTCCCTGGATCAACTTGTACTATGAGCTATATTCCATAACCCTGTATTCCCTCACTTGCAAAAAAGCCATCCAACCCCTTCTTAAAGCTATCTAATGTATCAACCCGTACCACTGATTCAAGGAGAGAATTCCACATCTTCACAGCTCTCACTGTAAAAAACTCCATCCGAATAATCGGAATGGGTGACCTTGTGTCAGCTGAAAAGACCTACTGGTAAATAAAGCATTAGAGAAATTATTATATGATGCCCTTATATATTTATACATAGTTTTCATATCACCCCTTTTCCAGCATATACATCCCCAAATTGGCCAGTCTTTCTTCATAGCTAAGATTTTCCATACCTTTTACCAGCATACTTGCCCTTCTCTGGACCTTCTCTAATACAATAATGTCCTGTTTGAGAGATGGAGACCAAAACTGTACAGCATATTCTAGATGGGGCGTGCGCATTCACTCTCGCGTGCGCATTCACTCTCGTGCACACACACATGGAGGGCGGGGTTAGCCAACGGGGTGCCTAGAGCACCCTGACGGCTTGGTCCGGCCCTGGCACAATGTTTTGGGTTTTTTTTAACTTATAAGGGGCCCTGCCCATCAATGGTTCCACTGACTTTTATTGCCTGCTGCCCACCAAAGACCTCTTGCCTGGTCCACAGACTTGTATTGCCTGCCATCAGCCAAAGACCTCTCACCTATTTACACAGACTTGCTTCATCTTGCATCCTGCCCCCGACCTCTGGTTTGTTATACAGACTTATCTGGAGTCTCCATGTTACCAAGCACTTAAGGTGGCCATAAACAGGCAGATTAAATCTGCCGATATCAGTCCTTTAGATCCATCGGCGCCCATTCATAGCATTGTAATCCGATCATTCAGATTCACCCGATATCGCCCAGCCGTTAGTGGGCATATCGGGTTAAGATCCGCTCATTTGGCGACCTTGGCAAACGAGCAGATCTTATAGTGTATGGCCACCTTAAGGCTCCCACCCACCAGCCACTCACCTGTTGCCCAGCATGACAAAAAGCATCCCCTCGCCTTCACTTGCACAAGCAGAATACCAACACCAAAGTTCTTCTTTCCTGCTGCTCCTACTGCTGGTCTCTCTCCCTCTGCCTAACTCCTGTAAAAAAAAATCCACAGTGGAGAGCATAACCATCTTGAATTTTTTCTCAAGGAGCAGCCAGGGAGCTGAGAAAAGCAAAAGATAAACAGGGACATTTAAACATCAACCTAGGACATGCTTTGACTTGAGTTTAACATCTAAAAGGAACATTTATGAGGTATGCAATAATCCAGGAGCGGACATTACCACATTTATTGACGCCCTTGTTGAGTGCAATGACCACTCCCATTTATAGCCAGACACTCCCAAATCTAACAAAAGCTCACACGTTTTGCAGTAAGCCCAGACACTTTTGGGATCCATGATTCGGGGCTGTCCTGAAACCTCCATTGTGAGATTTGGCCCTGTTTTCCACAAGGAGGACAAAACATATGGTTGCCAACTAAGTGGTGTTTCTGTTGATGTTTCAGCACTGTAGCCATTTCAGCCACTGATGCCGCACTCAGCCATAAGGTTCACCACAAATTATCATACTGACACTCAAGTTAATATAGTGTGGCGGTTGTACGTATAATATATCACTAGATGTCACTGTATACATAAATTATTATTAGAAATTCCTTTATACAGAAAAAGAAAACATGATTTAGTTGCTTGTGTATTTATTTTTAGGGAGTTCTTTTGCTTTTGAACAATAATATTACACATTCAGATCTCTGTTAATATCCTAATCAAGCAAATAATTACAGGCTGGTAATTTGTCAAGCATCACAATGTATAGGAGTATCAGAACATTAAATAAGGCTTTAAATACATTCAGTTCAGCTGAAATAAGCGATGAAACTAAACAAATCCATTAATTTATGCTTTCTTGTATCTTAAAAAGGATTTAGTGTGTATTTCTTTTGTAACAATATCTCTACCCAATCCATGTTAAAAATACTCATATCAATGTTTGAAGGATATATTTTCCTGATACTGCTGAAACAACATTCCTCCCGACTGTTTTGAGCGGGACAGTCCCACTTTTGACAGCTCAACCCACAGTTCCAGATTTGTACTGAAATGTCCCGAGTTTCTCTTTGATCTGCTGCACTGAACAGCCAGAAAAAGATACAAAGTTTCTAACTTAATTGGCTCTTGGCAGAGAGCCCAGAATACATAAAGATACTTTTGTAACAGTTTTAGATAAGAAAAGAACTAAGACTCACAGCTTAAAGGACAATTCACCTTCATTAGCAAAACTGTAATAACATATCAAAACCATAGAAATGTGTTCAAACTTTCATAACCTGCCAAATTTTGTAAAATGGACATGGTAATTAGGGGGTGTGGCCAAAAAATGGGCGGGTCACATATCGCTCCACGCAGCAAATCTTTTTGTCCCTCTTTCTGTTTCCAAAATGTTGGGAGGTATGAAACAATAATGAGTAATTTATACTCCTCCAGCTTAATTTACTATCTTGTAGAATGAGAATTCAAAAGATTTCCCCTCAGAGAACAGGGGAACATAGCTGAGCAGATACTCTGTTGTATTACATATAATTGCAAAGCAATTTTGCAGGCCCTGAAGCAATTGAATGAGTCAGCCTCCAGGAAATCATATTTAGAACAATGGGTCATATTACCGAATAGCCTGAAGATGGGGCCCATGAGCTCCGCTGTGATTATTGTGTTAGGGGCACTTTCAGGTACTGGTAGAAGGTTTCAAATCCTACTTGAAGGAACTGCAGAATTTATGGAACTTTAGGCTGTATATGGCACAAATAGTTTTGGATACACCATTTGGTATAAGTCTTTTCATATGATAAGGATCTAGACTTCTTCCTTAACGAATGTAAGGTTTCCCCAACTCCCTCAGATAAACCTTGTTCTAACACTGACAAGCCTTCAGTAACCACACTGTCAATTTGACAAATACATGAGGTCCTCTGCAACACATTATCAATATATTTAAGGCATTAAGACATTTTGTGCATACAGCTACTAAAAAATATCTTACCCTTTAAACAAAACAGGGATTGTTTGTCCATATAATCCAATGTTTGGGAGTTTGAAATCAGCAAGTAAGTTGCAGGTAAAACGTAGTCCCTGTTTGAAATGTATAATGAAGCAATAGAATTCTAAATAAATAAGAGGAAAATTGAGCGTAGGACTGCCCAGATATGGGATGATATGGGATGACTTTGACGTAGTTGGCCAGCTTAAATATATTGTAATATATGGACAAACAATCCCTGTTTTGTCTTAAATATATTGATAATGGGTTGAGTGCAGAGGATCTCTTGTATTTGTCTATATGTATTTTGTGGTCACAGCCTCATTGTACCCCGCCTATTATTTTAAAAATCAGTGGTGAGCACAACTTTCCCTTTTTTGTTATAGTTTATATAGGAGCAGTGACCAGCTCCATGTTGTAGCTCCCACCCTTCCCAGCTATAGTCAGGTGATCTCAGTGGTGGCCAATAAAAGGGCAACCATGTTTGGGGGTTTTAACCTTAAAGCATCAAGTAAGTTTCAGGTAAAATTTAGTCCCTGTTTAAAATGTATAAT
Organism: Xenopus laevis; assembly: GCF_017654675.1. Taxonomy (NCBI): domain Eukaryota; kingdom Metazoa; phylum Chordata; class Amphibia; order Anura; family Pipidae; genus Xenopus; species Xenopus laevis. The sequence continues at coordinate 65,027,816 of NC_054371.1, read as the reverse complement.
GAAGCAATACAATTCTTAATCAAACAGGAAAATTGAGCGTAGAACTGTCAATTTGAGTCTCTGTAGGTCTGAAAAATAAATATTGCCTTTGGAGAATAAATTCATCTTCAGTTAAGGATCCAATAGTTGTTTGGGAAAGATGTAACAACTCTGGATAACAAGACCTCCAGCTCCTGGGCCAGTTTATAAGGACTATAATGTTTGCTTGATCCTGCTTAACCTTTTTGGTGGTTTTCTGAATCAAGAGATCCTGTAAGAAGACATACACAAGTGGAAGTTCCACTTGTTCAAAAATGTGTTCAATCTTCCCGTTATAAAGAACAGAATTTCAAGTTCTTCTTTGTAGATCACATTCCTCGTCCAATTCTTGCTCTGAAAACCGTTCAGCGTTTTCGACTGCTTCGAACTCTCTGTTGCTGAAAGACTTAATATTCTCCTTCTGAAACCAGAGACTTTGTGCCATCAGACTTCCTAGTTGGGTTTCCCAACCTTTTAATAACTGTTGTGATCATAAATGGAGAGGGATAAAGAAAAGTTTGTTGTTTAGGTTCTGAATGTGAGTCCACCACTTTAAGGCATTCTTCATCCTGGTTGGGACAGTTATCATCTTGTCTAGACCTGATGTCTTCCGATTCCAAGTGTTCAGAATTAGAGACTGAAAGGGGCTCAACTGAGCCTTGCACCCATGGAACTTCCTCTATGACTGCAGTCATATATCCTAGTTACCAGACTTTTGGCTCTGTACCCCAGTGTCCCGTCCTTCTTAAGCTTTCTTGCATTTTCCTCAATTTCAGACAATTTTGGGGCAAAAATATGCTGGCCACCAACATGTCTAGAGGTTAAGCAGTTTTACCAATATTTTTTGAAACTGTATATGTATTAGGGCCTTATGGGGCACCTACACCTCCTGGGCCCCCCTCTGTAGTTACGTCCCTGGTGACGGGCGAATCTGTCCCATTCTGCAAAATAGTGAAAATGCGAAGAAGGCGTATTTTCACATATATTCATTTTTCAGACTTTTTTTCACTGCACATATTGTGCTATTTTTGGGTTACTTTTGAAGTGCCTCTTGGCTAGTTTTGGGCTGGTTTTGTAGCCAACTTTGGCAAGTTTTGAAAATTAGACCTGCCAATAATGGAAGTGCAGTTGGTAGTTGCTAATAAGTTGATATCATTTTGTTGCTATGCCTAGCTGGTATTCAAGAAGTGTGCCAAATTTGGTTATAACATGTCACACAAAAGCAAATAATGTTTAAAGGTTTTTTGGTAAGTGCAGTTCATTGACTGAGAGTAGTGCGCCAACAATCATAGCCGGATGTAACATTAAATTCATATCTTTCTTTTTAAATCAGTTAAAAAGAAAACAGGGTCATGTCTTTCCATCACAAAGTCGGCTGCATCCAGTTCAGGTAAGGGTGGCCATACACAGGCAGATAAAGCTGCCGATATCGGTCGTTTGGACCGGTTTGACAGCTTATCTGCCCGTGTATGGGGGCTTCCGACGGGTCTTCCCGATCGATATCTGGCCACGATATCGATCGGGAAGGTTGGATTTTTACCCGACCGACCCGTTGGAGCCGCTTGGCGCATCGTAATTTGATCGTTCGGCCATATGGCCGAATGTTCGAATTACCCCCGATATAGCCATGCAGTTTAGTGGCATATCGGGGAAAGATCCGCTCGTTTGGCGATGTCGCCAAACGAGCGGATCTTGGAGTCTATGGCCACCTTAAAGGTGGCCATAGGTTACACCTAACCTCGTGAGGCGACTTCGGAAAACGAATCGCCCGCATGTGATTAGCGCCTGCGTTTTTTCATTTTAGCCGGTGCAGAGTCAGGGAAGACGTTTGGAGAGATTGGTCGGCGCAAAGACGAGGCAACCAAATCTCCCCAAAACACCCAGTGTGGCCTGACCCTAGTCACATAAACATTACTATGCAGCCCTCCTAAACTTCCTCTATGCTGCATGTTCAACACTGACGACGAGCGACATGACAGGAATCACACGCACCCAATCAGTAATCAGTACTTGAGCGCCATAATCACTTCTATGGCAGCTTCCTGGCTGTGACCTTGTGTGGGCTGTTTGTTTCAGGAACACCTTGCCTGGGAGACATCACCCGTCCTTCCCGCGCTTTATTTATACACGAGACTGCAGCACCTTAATGCTGATTTTATGGCGTATCATGAAAAGCATGTGAAAAAGGGAGGCTAGAACGCAGCAAGGTTGCCTGCTATGTCTGTTTTAGATTATAACACGTAGGTGTCTGTATGGGTATAGATATGTTTGATAGCAGCCTCCTTGCTCCTACTGTTCTGCAAACCCATGAATTATTTACATCGAAATAAACCGTATTTGGAAATGGAATGCCCACTCAGCTGTAAACCACCTTTACCCTAATGGCACGCAAGCATTTAATCCGCACGGCCCTATTGGAGGAAGAAGCGAATCGCCACGCCCCTCTACTCGGAGCTGCGCAGAGTGGGCGGTGATACTTCAGTCATTACACCGGCTGTCAGCGGCGTGTGCAGAGGTTGGGGGACTGAGAGATTCTGTTGCGGGGCTGCACTCACTGACACGCACCATGTACCTGGGTAGGACAGCCTGGCAAAAGCTGGCACCCGTAGCCAGAAGCAGTGGCACCGCAGCCCTGCTCCGCAATGGTGAGCCCTGTTTATTGCCCTATAATATATTATTATTATAATAGAATGTTCACAGTGATAAATGGCTTCCTGCCGCTCGGCGCAGGTTGTGCGTTGTCGCGTTTAACGTCTGTTTTTTGAGGGCTTTCTAATCTTATTTGTAAAGGAGCAATGGCATTGGCCAGGCGAGCACTTAGGGAACTTGCTAGAACATGCACATGTATGGGGGAGGGGCGCGCCTGCACTGCCAGTGACCTTGCTCATGCCTCGTCTATATCTACAGCCAATGGCGGAGGTATATTCAGCCTGTGGTTATTTAGTTGTGTTGTTGGGCATGTACAAAATGAGCATACGCCTACTCAGGAGTGCTACGGGGAGCTGTAGTTCTTTAATATCCCCTCCAAATAGTGACCTCCCTTCTTTATCATGTCTGAACTGAGGATTTAAAATGTCCTGGTATTTCAAGTATACAAATAGTCCTACACAGGCTCAGCCTTTGGTATTCTTATAGCCCCATCAGATGTCTGCAAGAGACTACAGCCCAGACAGGATTTTCACCCAGTGGAATGCTGACCCACCATGTATAGGAATGGATTGTTTAGCAACATAGATGAGGCCTAGCAGGAATCGGGGAAAGGATGACCTAGGAGAGGAGGCATGAAGGTCACTCGTGTCAGCAAGTGGAGGTTACAATCAGGCAAACTGTGCCATTACTGGAATATTTCTTCCTTCTCCCTCTCAAAGATATTCCTGTTTCCATGCAGATCGTATGCTTTTTTCTAGGTAATCATTTTTTAAACGGAGTAAAGAAATGCCAAATAACAGGGCATGGTGCATAAGAATCAATATTGTTTCTTTAAATTACAAGATAAATTAACATTAGTATTGGGGATGTACCGAATCCACTATTTTGCGTTCGGCTGAATCCTTTGTGAAAGATTCGACCAAATCCTAATTTGCATATGCAAATTAGGGGTAGGAAGGGGAAAACATTTTTTACTTAGTCATATGATTTCCCTCCCCGCCCCTAATTTGCATATGCAAATTAGGATTCGGTTCAACCGGGCAGAAGGATTCGGCCAAATACAAATCATGCTGAAAAAGGCCGAATCATGGATTTGGTGCATCCCTAATTAGTATATAAATTTCAATATGAATTAACTTCTGAAAAGTTACCTCTGAGTAGGTTTAATCAAGTGCATTCTATCAGAATTTCACACTCTGTGGGGCTACCCCATGTAATGCACTAAAGCCAGGGGTTTAAATCAAGATAAACATTTGGCGTGCACACTATTTCTTGTAGATTATCTGTAACAATCACCCAGTTGTAGAGTTATAATATTATATATAAGGTCCCGCCTGTCTCTAGTAAAGGCACTGAGTAGTAGTGATGTGCGGGTCACGGTTTTCCTGACCCGCACCCGACCCTAACCCGCCCTGCTCCAACCACCGCTTCTGGGGTCCTTTTATAGACCCGCCCCGCCGATGACGTCACAAAAGGGGCGGGGCGAGCAGACGAAAGACTATAAAACCAGAAAACGGAAGCCAGCATTTGAAGGTGGCAGGCGGAGAGAACAGGAGAAGAGCTCAACCTGCACCTGCCCACCACCCGCGAGGAGCAGTGCGAGGTCGACCCGCCCGACCCCGGGTATCGTGTCGGCCCGCTCATCACTACTGGGTAGCATATTCTATTGTTTGTATTCAGACGTCCATTAGTTGCTGATCTTCAACACATTCAGCGGTTAGTTGGTTAAATTATTAGGTGGTAAAGCTGCACCCTTCTCCCCAAAAAATGGAAATGGTTTTCTTTGCTCTCCCTTTGTATACAAATACTTGATGGTGCCTTGTTCAGTCACCTTTCCCTGAATACAACTGTGATTAAGGTACAGAACATTGATTGGATCCAAAAAAAAAACCTTGTGGGCTAAGTAGTCTGGGTTGTTGCTGTTTCATATATTAATATCTTCTATTTTACAAACATGGCAGATAAATTCATTTTGGTCACTGTTCAAGAATGTAATTAGAACCAGTATAAATGGACAGCAACAGGCCCAGGCGCCAAAGAAAGGCAGTATTTAGTGGGCTGGTGGGGGCTGTTTGGGCCTCTGTGTAACTGAAATGACAGATCCTATTTTGATTTTCAGTCCAGACCTGGACAGCGTACCGTATATACTCGAGTATAAGCCGACTTTTTCAGCATCCAAAATGTGCTGAAAAAGTCTACCTCGGCTTATACTCGAGTCAGCGGGCAGTAGCTGAGATTGCAGTCCCTTTTAATCATTCCTATAACAACAGTTCGCTTGGGGAGAGACTGCAATATCACACAGTGCCCTCTGTTGGTTATAGGAAAGAATAACTGTGCGCCCTCTGTTGGTTATATGAAAGAATAACTGTGCGCCCTCTGTTGGTTATATGAAAGAATAACAGTGACTGCAATATCACACCGCACCCTCTGTTGGTTATATGAAAGAATAACAGTGACTGCAATATCACACCGCACCCTCTGTTGGTTATATGAAAGAATAACAGTGACTGCAATATCATACAGCGCCCTCTGTTGGTTATATGAAAGAATAACAGTGACTGCAATATCACACAGCGCCCTCTGTTGGTTATATCAAGGATTAACAGTGATGGCAATATCACACAGCGCCCTCTGTTGGTTATACGAAAGATTAACAGTGATGGCAATATCACACAGCACCCTCTGCACATGGTAGTGGGACAATGCACACAGTAATCCGTTTGGCAATTCTCTGTCACCATCAACTTTACAAAAAAGTCGGTTGATCGCTGGGGGGTCGCTTTGGCGGAATGTGCACTGCTGGGAGACAGGGCTGTAGTTGTGTCTAGGCTTATACTCGAGTCAATAAGTTTTCCCAGTTTTCGTAGGTAAAATTAGGTACCTCGGCTTATACTCCGGTCGGCTTATACTCAAGTATATACGGTAGGTCTATTTTAATGAACCCTCTTACCCAAACCCACCCAACTAAGAGGTTTCCTCTAGCTAATTTGCCCCCGGCTGTAAGTCTTCCTATTTTTTTTAACATCTAAATCCCTTTGCTTGATACCTGCAGATTCCCGTGCATGGTAAGGACATCGGGCTTGTCTGTCTGCATACTGACCAATTTGCAGCTATTCTGTAGTTATCCAACCCAAGGTCGGACTCTACCTCAAACAAGAACAAATCCGTTTCAATTTCATAGTTAAAGAAAATGGAATTTTAACCTTTAGTATGTTTCTGATCAGTTTGTAAGAGACTAACATTTTTAATCCTCCAGAAGTATGTGTAAGTAAAAACAATACAAATTATGATGCATTTTGAATACTTGCTAATTTTCAGGATGCTGGAAATTCTTAAGCTTGACATGATTTAATTACATGTTTTCATTTTGCTAGAGAAAGCCCTTAAACAGATTTAGGCCCTTCTGTGTCTGTGTTTTATTTCATGTTAAGCAATTGGCTGGTTATGAGCTGTCAGTTGAACTGTAGTAATGCTACCAGACTGAAAATAAAATTGATTGTGGCACAAGGGGTTGCTTGGGCATTTTGTGCCATTTATGAACTTGTGCAGTCATGATGCCTGAAAATATTTGAATTTGCCCTCCACTGGCCACCTTGAGTATCTCCAAGCACCAGTGATTTTCTGCTGTTTCTTGCCTCAACACTCTGAATCTGAATCTTACTTCTTCTTTAGAGATGACTGCCCATTCCTCGCCCTGTAAATGTGATGTTTTTTTTTTTTTTTACTTAAAGGGGTGGTTCAACTTTCAGCTTTTTATTCAGCAGCTCTCCAGTTTGCATTATAAGAAATCTGGTAGCTACTGTCCAAATTACCCTAGCAACCATGCACTGATTTGAATAAGAGACTGGACTATGTATAGGAGAGGCCTGAATAGAAAGATGAATAATAAAAAGTATATCTATGGATTGCACACTCAGACTTATGTAAAAAAAGTCAAAATTTATTATATCATATTAATAAAAACTTACAGACATCACAGAAAAACCCGATGCGTTTCGACCACCACAGTGGTCTTCATCAGGGGCAAAAAACTTCTCAATATAAAAGAGATCAAAAAGGCAGAAAGATTGTGTGTGTACATGCAGTTTAAATACCTTATGGCATGTTAGACAGGCTCCCAAACAGACGATGCTCGGCGTGTGACGTCATTTCCGCCCAATTACAGGCGAAAACAGGAAGTGTGCGCACAAAATCTTGAGATGGAACGCATATGCAAATACTGAGCATCATGTCTGTTTAATGGCCAACATACATCAAAAAATATATCATATCTCATGTTACTGTGTATAATTAGATCACAAATTACTGAAGCCATTTCTTGTTTAAGAGCCCCAGACACAGTCTAAGCCTGTTATCCCATGAGTCAGTTATACACAAAAAAATAGAAAAATTACATAAATATACAAAAATCAATATACAAGAACCACATTTCAAAATTATGTAACAACCATCGAGAGGCATATTCTTTGTTAAACCTTTGGTTATACGATATAGATTTAAGGAGTATATATATCTCAAGATAAGAGCAGAACATACCTATCTAAAGTGCATCATCTAAAATGGATAGAAAAATTCTCAATCGAAGAATAGGAATTATCAATGATCCGAGCAAGAATTGCAGCGGCCATTATCTGCTCTGTAAAAAAACAGGACAAATTTAAAGTCATTAAGACCCATAGGGGTCACAGTGTTCAGCCGAAAGATCCATTCTGCCTCCTTTCTCAGTAACAGTGTTCTTATCAAGTCCCCCACTCGACCCTGTAATTTGGTCAATCCCCATAAATCGAAGAGATGATACGTTGTCTATGTTCTATACAATGTTGAACTAATGGTGTTGTTGCTTGACCTATTTCAATCACACTTTTATGTTTGATAAATCTGTCTTTTTTTAATTTTTGAATCGTTTTTCCTATATAAAATAGGCCACAAACCAAAGTGTATACCACATATGTTGACTGGCAAGTAATTATCTGTTTTATCTGAAACCTTTGAAGTCCTAGGATGGGAAAAGGAAGTAGTTTGAATCATACTATTACAGATAGAGCAATTAAAGCACTTATAATTACCCGGCTTCAGGTTCTGTAAAAAATGTGGAATTGAGTAATGTGCTTTATTATTCGCCTTCACTAGCATATCTTTTAAATTCCTACCCCTTTTATATGCCAGCATTGGGGCCTCTTGACATCTGGCACCAATTATTACATCAGTTTGCAAAGATACCAATGTTTTTTAACCGTATGTGCAGTGAAGCGACTTGCTGTGGTATATTTAGTGACAAACACCTTTCTCTCTTTTTTTTTTCTCTTTAACTGCGTTCGTATTTACCTTAGTGATCGCCTGAGTAAGAATCTCCTCCCCATATCCTCGTTCGCAAAATCTATCCACCATGGACTCCAAAGAATTCTCTAATTTAAGGGGCTCTGAGGTTATACGTTTAACCCTAGTCATTTGGGAATATGGAAGTGCTTTAATCAATGAAGGTGGATGAAAACTGGCAGCATGTAATATTGTGTTTCTGTTAGTGGGTTTACGATAGATACTCGTCTTAAATTTACCTGCCTCATACTGAACCAAAACATCAAGGAAAGCTACAGAACTTTTACTCCAAACTGCTGTAAATCGAATAGAGGATAGGACTGTATTGAGATAATTAACAATGGCGATCAAATTTGTTTTGGTACCCTGTCAAAGAAAAAAAAAGGTAGTCTATAAAGCGATAATAACAAAGAATGAACCTCCAAAACTCAGATTTATAGATATATTGGTTTTCATACTTGGCCATGAATAAATTTGCATATGATGGAGCAACACTGCTCCCCATCGCAGTACCTTGCTTTTGTCTGTAAAACTTATCCTCAAAGCTAAAGTAATTATGATCCAAGACAAAACAAAGCAAATCATACAAGAAGGGCCCACATTTGTCATTACTATAATTATCCTTGATGAGGTTGAAGATGGTTTGCTTGCCTAAATCATGGGGAATGTTGGTATATAAGCTAGAAATGTCTCATTACTTGTGACTCCATATTGTGGTTGATATTTGTTGATTTTAAGCTTGGTAAGAAAATCAGAAGAGTCCTTGGTAAAAGATGGAATTTTCATCACATGTGGTTGCAAAAAGGAATCTACATATTGTGCCAAAGGTTGGCAAACTGACCCTGAAGCTGAAATAATGGGCCTCCCTGGGGGATTAACCAAAGACTTTTATGAATCTTAGGAAGTAGGTACAAACAAGGGCGTCGTGGATTATTCATTATTAGAAACTCGCTAGTTTTTACCTCAATCTGCTTATCCAAGGCCTCTTTAACCTTAAGAACAATTTATTTTAAATAAGATAATGTGGGATCATTCGGTAGTTGTTCATAACATAATTCATCTGAGAGTTGGCGTATTGCCTCAGATTTATATTGTGTATAGTCCATAACGACTATCCCCCCACCCTTGTCAGCAGGCTTGACTATTTTCGAAGTGTCCTTAGACAATTCCTGAATAGCTCTTCTTTCTTTCTGATATAAATTTCTAGAGTATCTATGTTTACCTTTAATGTATTGTCCCACATCTCTTTTGACATTAGCAAAGGTACTTACTGATCTGTTACAGGTAGGTGGCATGAATGTAGATTTAAGGCGTAGCTGCTGTGACATGTTGGTACTCAATTGCTCAGCTCCTTAACTGGATAGTTCTTATGCTGATTTGGAAGCGAAAAAAGAATTTAAATTCAAAGATACAATTCAATCTCGAAATTAAATGGATCAAAATTAGTAGTAGGCACAAAGCTAAATCCTTTACCCAATACACGAACCTGCAAATCAGTTTGAAAACACTGTCCTTTTTGCTCCGAGACTTTACTGGACTCGAGGGGGTCGTGTTGATGTTGTCCTGGGATATGTTTCTGCTCTCTCTTGTATTTTGCAAAACTTCTTCTGTTTTTTTTCTTGAGTTGCTTTTGTTGCCCTTTAATAAAAAAACAGTCTGTATATGTCGTTGTGCAGGACTATAAAACAGATAATGTATATCGATGGTTAAAAGGGGGTACATTTACTAGGAGACCCTGGAAATTTCCACCTAGACAACAAGAGAAGGGATTATCAACTTCCAGCAGTGGGACTGATCTTTCTGATAGTGATTCTCAGGGAGAACAACGACATAGACAGACTGTTTTTTTATTAAAGGAATGTCTCATCACCAAGTGATATTAACCATTCTGGAATTTATTTTATTTCTATTTTAGCTCCAGCACGACAGATGTCATCCAGCAGTGTTCCAGGATCTTCTGGGAGTTCCCTACCATACACCTTATTTGTCTGTGCTTCTTTTGCAGGTGGAGGAGTATATGTAAGTGTTCTTATATGTATGTATGTATGTTCTGTTTTTTTTTTTTTTAAATATTGCTTTGTTAAAAGAAGAAAAAATGTTTCTTATGAAGGACCTATTAATCTGTCAAGTAGGACCTATGATTCTCCTAAAGCAGTGCAGATCAGCACATCAAGTATGAACTATTCTGCTGCATCACTAGTGCTCTTGAGTCCCACATTAAAGACAAAGTATTGCACGTGTGGACATTTTTTGTTTATTTTAGAATGCTGATTTAGCAATACTTGCAATTGATTTTTGATATATATTGTATCGATAGCATCATTGTTCATGTTTTGTCTACTGGAATGATTGAGAGGTAAATTATTTTCGTTTTGCTTTTTTTACCCAAGATATGGACGTGTCTTAGCTTGCAATTTTAGCCCAAGATTCTGCTGGTTGTCTGGCCATAACC